>NW_028254529.1:0-104617 GCF_964263255.1 Lissotriton vulgaris
AAACTTTTATGCATCTCCCAGAACCAGACCTTATATTTGTGCACTGTGGTGGGAACGATCTAGGCACATTGACTGGGGTAGGTCTGGAAATGCTTCTAAAAGACACCTTTCGACAATTGATGACACTTTTTCCTCGAACTGCCTTGGTATATTCCAATATATGCCAAAGACAGAAATGGAATTGGTCCAATCAACATTGTGCACAAATTGAGAAAGCAAGGAAACATGTAAATACATCTGTTTCTGCTTTCCTCAGAGATTATAGCATGGGTTCTATTTACCACAACAACTTGCGTTACAACATGCAAGGCATCTATAGGAGAGATGGTGTTCATTTCACGGATGAGGGAAACAGAATCTTCCTCTGTAACATGAGACTCTGCAACGGTACTTACTTATAAATGCAGAAAAAACTCAATTACCACAAGGGCTCTTTTCAGAGCCACCTTATATCTAAGCACTCAAACTTCTGATTTATCTCCATTTTCACACTCTTGTAAATAGGTGTGCGCGACCGGGTGCACGCACCCCGCAACTATTTTTTTAAAAATTAATAATTCTTTTCGCGTTCAAGAGCCTTACTGTACCCCCTAAGAAAACCTACGCGGCCAGACAATCTCTACCTTGTCCCCTTTCCATGTTCCAACGCTTTGAAATGTACAATATATTCACTCACACTAACAAAATGGCGGTCAACACATTCTGATTTCCTCCGAATCGAAAGTTCACAGACGTCACACAGCAAAAAAAAATTCCGCACGAGTGCGCGCACCCGTGCGCGCTTATAGATATATAATTGACTTCAACTTTAATTTTCTCAGCAACTACTGAACGGATTTACACCATTAAAAAAAAAGCGTAATCTGCGAGCCGGACTCTACTGTTTTGCCAAATTTCTTATAAATCCATTCACCCGTTAGAGCTGTAGCCGTGTCTAAACGTCCTATGGAAAATAACATGGAGAAAACACGTTTTGGGGCCCCCCTTTTATCTCAGCCCCCACTTGACAAATCCCCCCCAAAATTTCAGGGAAGGACCGCAGCGGACCAAGCCATCTTCTTTTAGAAATTCGCGAAGATTCATCCACCGTGGCCAAAGTTAATCCAAATAGAATGTTGGGGATTTCCTATGGAAACTAGGTCCTAACTATAACTACCTACTAATATATATATATATTACCTACTGGCGGTCGCCAGTAGGTAGTTATAGTTAGGATTGTTTTCCATAGGGAATCCGCAACATTCTATTGGGAATAACTTTAACGCCGGTTGAGGAATCTGCCTGAAATTTTCCTCAAATTTGCCTTGCTGCGCTCCGCTCCTTCCCTAAAAGTTTGGGGGGGATTCGTCAAGCGGGGCTGAGATAAAAGGGGGTCCCAAAACGTGTTTTCCCCATGTTAATTTCTATAGGGCGGTTGGACTCACTTTTAGCCCGAACGGCTGAATGGATTTCCACCAAACTTGGCAAAATTGTGGGGACTGATAGCCCGATGTGCCTTTGCTATGTCTCAAGATATGTGCTCCAGTGCATTTTGAGTGCTTTAGGTTCAAAAAAATATATATATCTATAAGCGCGCCCCGGTACGCGCACCGGGGCGCGTACCAGTGCCCTACGCGAGTTTGCGAGCGGAAAGCTGATTGACTCTCGGGTGTCTGTCAACATTCCAAACAGTCCGGAGCGGCCGCCATCTTGTGTCTCGGTAGGATCGAGACACAAGAGGTGGCAAAAACAAAGGGGGAAATGAGCAAAAGGGGGCAGGGTAGACCCCCCCCTGACCTCCTAGGGTTGATGTGGGGGCCATAAAAGAGCCCCGCGGGGCAAAAAAATATTATTTTTTTTCGATTTTCGCTGGGGGAGCGCCCGGTACGCGCACCGGGGAGCGTACCGGGGAGCGTACCATGGGGAAAACCCAGTGAAACTGTAAAATAATAATTTAAAGTGCTTAGAGGTAGGGTAGCTCTGAATAGAGTTGTTGTGTTGTGTGGGTGATTTAAGTACCAACATGTAGGTACCAATGCAGAGTCCTAAATTTAATGTACTCCGTCTCATCTGTAGATATCTTGCATGTTGTTTCAGAAGTTATTGAGGTATATGGAATCCATACCATAGTCTGTCAGGAAAGCAGAAAGAGATCCTTTAAGCACTCCCTTTGAAGGCCTAGGGGATCCTGGGTAGTCTACCTTGCTCCTTTATGATGTTTTCAAGTATTACTTTTTACTCTCTTCTGAATCTACACAAAATGGCAGCGATAGGGTACATTAGAGACAGACAACGAGAGAAAGGAGGCAGGAGATGAAAAAGAGATGTCAGATACACATTGGAGATAATATAGTGGGAGAAAGGAAGTAACTATGAGCACACTTACTATGTAACACAAAAAAGTTGCACAGTATACAGTAAGTCTCACTTTATATTATAATCATTTTGGTACTACTTCATGAATTACATATAAAAATGAATAATGTCTCAAACAATTTTTAATTATTAAATATAAATTTATTCTTTAGAATTTTCAAAATGTAATAAAACTTCCAACATCAGATTGTCTGGAATTTCCTCATAATTTTCATTGCATGATTCTATTGTTTCCAAACAGTCAATTATTGTTCGTCCAGAGACTCTTCCATGAAGTCCAAGTCAACTATATTTTCTTCAGGATTGTTCTCCACCATAATTTCGAAAGCAATATCATTGGACTCTTGTTTCGCTTCCATTTTCTTTCTGTAAATTGCATAAAAAATAACTATATCAATAGAGTTAGGGTACTGTTGGGTTTAAGTTCAGACAGGTACATCTGAGTTTTTAACAGTGAAGTAATCTTTGGGCAGTGTATGGTTTCAGGCAGGAAGTAGAACTATTAAAAACTGCATGTGATGAAGCCTAAGTACATTCATAATTATAGGAGAGAAGCCTAACTCAATCCATAACTATAACAGAGAAGCCTATCTCAATCTATAACTATAACAGAGGGACAGTAAATAACTATCAGAAAACGATTTTCCAAATTAACTTAAAGTGCACAACATAGTTCCCTTACAAATTAACAACTTACCTTTGTGAAAGCAATTGAAGTTTTGAGTGAAAATCCTTTCCAAATGTACCTCAGGTAGTACTAGTCAAATTGGCTCTGTTTCCCTCTCATTTTTCATATATATTCATGTACATAACCAATCAAATGTCAGCACATAAAAGTGCAAAACGAAAGTAACATTTTAATTGGTTTTAAATTCTAACACTTTCATATGTGTTTTTGTCATGTAATTTACCTCAGGATATTTAGACAGGGCTACAGCCCAAATGGCTCAATGAAATTCCACCAAATTTGGGAAAATGGTAGGGACTGGTATGTAGTAGGGCCTATTCTATATTTGGTGAAAGTGCCTCCAGTGGCTTTTATGTAAATTAAGGTAAACATTTTTGGGGAGCACTTACCAGTGCGCGCTCCGGTACGTGCACCGGGAGCACTATGAGAGTCCGCCATTTTGTGTTTCGGTAGAATTGAGACACAAGATGGAGGATAAACAACGTTGGGAATGGGTAAAAGGGGGCACGGTAGACACCCCCTGACCCTCAAGGTTTTCTGAGGGTGGTTTAGGAGGCCCATATAGACAACAAAATAATGGTTTTTTTTACATTTCGCGGGGGAGCGCCCGGTACGCGCACCGGGGAGCGTACCGGGGAGCGTACTTTGGTGAAAAATAGTGAAAAAAGTTAGAGTAAGATAATCATTTTGAGTGATCAGAGGTAGGGTAGCCCTGAAAAGAGCTTTTGGGTTCTGTGGCTGATTTAGGTACCTACAAGTAGGTTCCAATGCACAGTTTTAAATTCAGGAGGAATATTCTATTCCCCTCATCTGAGAAGTGCACACCATCTCCTCTGTAGAAATCTTGCATGTTGTAACGCAAGTTATTGTTGTATATTGAACCCATTCCATAGTCTCTCATGTAAGCAGAAACAAATTTATTCACATGTTTCCGTGCTCTCTCAAATTGTGGACAAAATTGGTTGGACCACTTCCATTTCTGTCTTTGACATATATTGTAATATACCTAGGCAGTTTGTGGAAAAAGTGCCATCAATTGACCAAAGGTGTCCTTTAAAAGCATTTCCAGACCTACCCCAGTCAAAGTGCCCAAGTCATTTCCACCACAGTGCAGAATTAAGAGGTCAGGGTGTAGCAGATGCAAAAAGGTTTTCACCAATGGTATCAATTGGTGACATCTCAATCCTCTCTGGCCAATTCTCTTGATGTCCATATTTGGAAAATCAAGGTTGTGAAAATTTCTGATAGCTGCATACCTTTGAGCCCAGTGGATGTAGCTATGTCCATTAATCCAGACAGAATACATGGTGAGAGAAGGTTCTGGTGCAGTCAGATGAAGTGTGGGAATGAAATGGCAGTTGGAACAGTAGGAGTTTACAAAAAAATAACTGTGGAGTTTCACTGCTCTTGAATCACAAGCAATGATTGGTGGATTCAGATAGTTGAAAACTGAAAGTTAGGGTGCATGGTTCTGTTCTGTGAAAGAAGTAATTTGAATGGTTAAGAAAAAGTTATTTAAAGAAACATTGCACCGGATAAGCTGGTGTATTGAGAGGTCAAACATCCTGCTGAGTTCATTTACAACATTGTAGAATAAACTTTTAAACCTGAGAGTTCAGTGAGGAGGGAGTTGCTATGGTAACAGGCTGAAAGGGCTGAGGAGGGAAGGGTGTTGGTTTGAAAATAGTGAGGGAAGAGTTTTAATTGGTTGACATGAGGCATATGCGTGTAGAATTAGAGGTTTTCTGTGCCAGTCATGGTTGCAGTGTCAGGAGTGCATACCTTTTGCTCTGCTAAAGAAAAATTAGTGTGTGTGTCTGACACTGTTCTCAATCTCCTAAAGCATTTGTAAAGGTAAGTAATGATTCATTTAATATAGATAGAGACTTGTATGCTCTATGGAGAAGATTTGGAAGCAGATTATGGTTTTTTAATGTTGGTTTGCGTCATGTTTTTTGATAATGCTTGGTAAAAGATTTTGCTGCATAGAGGAATTGTATTTTGTAAAATTGAGAAGTTTCAGTAGTGACATGGAATGCTTGTGCATAGGACCTGCGCTCTGTTTCTAAAATGTTATTTAAAAACGATTTTGGGGTAAATGAATGGCTTTTACATTTTTGAGAAGGAATAAATAGTGTCTTCCTGATTAAATAAATATATTTGAACCTTTCACAATGATGTCACCTGCGTTACCTCAGATTAGGAAGCAGATTGAGCTCTTTCTTGTTGGTTTGTGTCATGTTTTTTGATAATGCTTGATATCAACATATGCAAGATAGAGGAATTGTATTTTGTGAAATAGTGAGGTTTCAGTAGTGAAATTGAATGCTTGTACATAGGACCTGCGCTCTGTTTCTAAAATGTTATTTAAAAAACGATTTTGGGGTAAATGAATGGCTTTTACATTTTTGAGAAGGAATAAATAGTGTCTTCCTGATTAAATAAATATATTTGAACCTTTCACAATGATGTCACCTGCGTTACCTCAGATTAGGAAGCAGATTGAGCTTCTTTCTTGTTGGTTTGTGTCATGTTTTTTGATAATGCTTGATATCAACATATGCAAGATAGAGGAATTGTATTTTGTGAAATAGTGAGGTTTCAGTAGTGAAATTGAATGCTTGTACATAGGACCTGCGATCTGTTTCTAAAATGTTATTTAAAAAACGATTTTGGGGTAAATGAATGGCTTTTACATTTTTGAGAAGGAATAAATAGTGTCTTCCTGATTAAATAAATATATTTGAACCTTTCACAATGATGTCACCTGCGTTACCTCAGATTAGGAAGCAGATTGAGCTTCTTTCTTGTTGGTTTGTGTCATGTTTTTTGATAATGCTTGATATCAACATATGCAAGATAGAGAAAGTGTATTTTGTGAAATAGTGAGGTTTCAGAATTGAAATTGAATGCTTGTACATAGGACCTGCGCTCTGTTTCTAAAATGTTATTTAAAAAACGATTTTGGGGTAAATGAATGGCTTTTACATTTTTGAGAAGGAATAAATAGTGTATTCCTGATTTTATAAATATATTTGAACCTTTCACAATGATGTCACCTGCGTTACCTCAGATTAGGAAGCAGATTGAGCTTCTTTCTTGTTGGTTTGTGTCATGTTTTCTGATAATGCTTGATATCAACGTATGCAAGATAGAGGAATTGTATCTTTTGAAATAGTGAGGTTTCTGTAGAGAAATTGAATACTTGTACATAGGACTTGCACTCTGTTTCTAAAATGTTATTTAAAAAATGATTTTGGGGTAAATGAATGGCTTTAACATTTTTGAGAAGGATTACAGGACAGGACACGCAGGTATCATCATTGTGAAAGGTTCAAATATATTTATTTAATCAGAATGGGGCTGATTCACAGTACTAACTTAGGACAAAATCCTAAACTTACTACTTTTGGTATTCACAGAAGTTAGGATTTTATCTTAACTTTATCTTAAGAGAGACTTAAGAAAAAATCCTGACTTAAGTCTGTCTTAAGTCTGTCTTAAGTTTGTCTTAGGACAAACTTAAGACAAAATCCTAACTTCTGTGAATACCAAAAGTAGTAAGTTTAGGATTTTGTCTTAAGTTAGTTCTGTTAATCGGGCCCGAAGACACTATTTATTGCCTCACCTCCTCTGCACCCCTGGACAGGCCTCACCTCATCTGCACAATCTGCTTACTAATCTGAGAAAATACAGGTGACATGATTGTGAAATGTGCTAATAGTTTTTTTTAAATCATGCAGATACTATCTATTCCTTGTCCATAATGTAAAATCAATTCATGTGCCTGAAATCTTTTTTTAAATACCATTTAAAAAACAGAGCACAGGTCATATGTACAAGCATTTCATTACACTACTGAAACCTCACTCATTTACAAAATACAATTCCTTTATGCACCAACATTTCTTTACCAAGCATTATCAAGAATGTGTTAGTCTCTCTTATATTCTCTTCCTGACTTACTCTATTTTTCCACCTGTCCCCTTCTAACACCCTCTCTCTGACTTATTCCTTTTTACATCCTGACTCTGTGTTACACTCTCTTACACTCTCTCTTTGACTTACTTTCTCTTACACCCTGTCTCTGATTTATTCCCTCTCTCTCTTTCTTTTTTACAGCAATTTCTAAGTCATACTCTCTCTTACATCCTCTTCCTGATTTACTCCGTCTTACAACCTTTCTCTTTGTAACATTCTCTCCCTGACTTACTCCCTATTACACCTTTTGTCTGTTTTACACCCTCTCACCCTCTTTCTGACTTTTTTTATTCTCTTCCTGTCTTCCTGTTACCCCCTCTGTCTGACCTACTTCTTGTTATATCCTCTCTCTGATTTACTTCCTCTTACACCCTCTCTCAAACTTACTCTCTCTCTCTCCCTTTTACAGGCTCTCTCTCTTTTAGTCTCTTTTACATCCTCTTCCCTTTTAACACCCTCTCTCTGGCTTACATCCTCTTACACCCTTTCTCTGTTTTACACCCTGTTACACCCTTTTTCTGACTTACTCTTTTTCTCCCTTTCTTTGACTAACTCCCTCTTCCTATTACTTCCTTTCTCTGTCTTACAACATATTATACACTCTCTCTGTCTTACTACTTCTCTATGTTTTACTCCCTCTACCTGTTTCTTTGTCTGACTCTCTCTGTCTCTTTGTGTTACTCCCTCTAGCTATTTTTCTCTGTCTTACTCCTAGTTATATAATTTCTGTGGTATAAACTTAGATATGTTATAAACTAGTGTTTATATCGTTTGCTTATTGTCATTGCTTTGTTGTTTGCTAATAGTGGTCTATAATGTGTTATTTTTTTCTTTACCACAGATTGAAATCAACATTTCAATAGTAAGGAAATATGCCCTCAGGGCAGAGGAGAAGGAAAGATGCCAAGCGGAAAAAATCAAAAACAGCAACGGAATTAAAGTACCCCCCTACAACAAGTACTTCAAAAAACACAAAAAAAGCTCCTGGTAAGACAACTAAGTCTTTTTTTCGGAACATATGTAGATAAAAAAAAATGTTAATGGGAATGTGAATATATAGAAGGAGAGAGCAAATTTGAAAAGGAAGGCGAGGTCCCTCAAAAATGTTATCACTGGAGCAGGAGAGAACAGTATATATAGGAATAGAAGGCAAAACCAATTTAGGGACATTCGTAGACGAATGTTTCGCAATAGGGTAGTTTTAACTTTGTTAAAAAATGTTAAGAAAGGTAAACAGAGAGCTGCTTTTTACAAGAAAAAGAAAAGTGTAGAGAAAATTGTTGATCATGCTTTTGAAGTTAAGAAAAAATTATTTATTTTGGTAATCAATAGAATTAGGATACTTATGTTATGTTATGTTAAGGAGTGCTTGTAGAGCGCACTGTCACCATGGGTTTCCTGGCGCTGATCAGATGCTGAGGGGACAGAAGAACTTAGCTGGGTTGTGGGAAGAGCCAGGTTTTTAAGGATTTACGGAATTGGATAAGAGAGTTGGAGGTTTTGGCTGAGGGAGGAAGGGAGTTCCAGAGTTTAGGGGCCAGGTATGCAAATCTCCGACCTCCAGATCTGCAGAGTTTGATGGGGGGGACAACCAGGAGGTGAAGGTGAGATGATCTAAGATTGCGTGAGGGACAGTAGGGCCTGATGAGGGATTTCAGGAAAGCGGGGCAAGGACCAGATAGAGATTTGAAAGTGAGGCAGCCGACCTTAAAGGCTGCCCTCGAGATGACAGGGAGCCAGTGCAATTTGATGAGGAGGGGTTTGGCAGATTGCCATTTCGGGATCCCGAAGGCCAGTCTCGCCGCTTGGTTTTGAATGATTTGCAGTCTGAGGAGGAATGATTTAGACAGACCGTGATAGATGGAGTTCGAAAAGTCCAAGCGGGAGAGGACAAGGGCCATGATGACTTGCAGCAGGGCTTCAGGAGTAAGGAGATAAGCCACCTTCCTGATCCTGCGCAACTGGTGCATGCAGGAGGAGACCACCGTCCCCACCTGGGGCCCAAGGGATAGCCCGGAGTCAATAGTGACCCCGAGACTTTTCACCGAAGCCACAGGGATGGGGGGGGGCAAGTTCTGCCGGCCAGAAGTGCGGGCCCCAGTGGGCAGAGCTCCTGCCAGGGAGAAGGAGCTCCGTCTTTCCGGGGTTCAGTTTAAGTTGGTTCTGACACATCCACTGGAGGATATAGGACATGGCTGCCTGGAAATTAGGGATAGCAGAAGGGGAGTTAAGAGGAAAGATGAGTTGCAGGTCGTCCGCGTAGTTGAAGACGGTGACGTCCCACTGCCTCAGAGAAAAAAGAAGGGGTCGAAGATAGAGGTTAAAGAGAATAGGGGATAAAGAGGAGCCCTGGGGGACCCCACAAGGCGAGTGCTCCCTAGGAGCCCTAAAAGTGCCCAGGCTGAGGGTCTGAGACCTTCCGGTCAGGAAGGATTTGACCCATGCCAGCGCCAGGCCCTGGATGCCGGCCTGCTCGACACGGTGGAGGAGGATGTTGTGGTCCACCGTGTCGAAAGCGGCCGACAGATCTAATAGTAGCAAGGCCTGGGGGGTGCCCTTGTCAGCGCCGTCTCTCAGGGCATCCAACACGGCCAAGATCACAGCCTCCGTAGAGTGGCCGGGTCTGAAGCCGGCCTGGTTGGCCTCAAGAAAGTTGGAGCTCTCGATGAACTGTGAGAGACAGGCGGTGACGTGAGCTTCCAAGATTTTAGAAAAGAAGGGCAAGAGGGAGATAGGGCGATAGTTCGCCGGGACAGCGGGATCAGCTCCAGGCTTCTTCAATAGAGGCACCAGAACGGTCTCCTTGAAGGAGCTGGGCACCGTCCCGGAGGAAAGAGAGGAGTTCAGCAGGGGAAGGATGCAGTCAGGTAAGGAGTGGCAGATGTCCCGAAGTATGGAAGGTGGACAGCGATCGTCTGGAGATCCAGACTTGATGCGGACGGCCAGTGTGGCCAGGGATACGGGATCTAGAAGAGGGAATTGTGTGAAGGAGAGAGCATTGTGAGGGGGAGAGACAGAGTCAGCGCCAGAGGGGGTGACCGGGATAGTGTCCTTAATCAAAACAATTTTCTGTATAAAAAATGTGCTGAGCGCATTACAGGATTCCTGTGTGGGGGCCTGAGTCGGGAGCGTCCTGGGGTCAGAGGTGAGTTTGTCGAGGACTTTGAAGATCTCCTTCGACTTACAAGGGGCTAATAAAATTCTAAAGGCATAGGCTTTTTTGGCTACAGAGATGGCTATTTTATACTTGTTGCGAGCGGCCACATAGATATCTCTGCTTGACGAGCGGTAGTCTCTCCTCCACTTGCGTTCTAATTGGCGGAGTTCCAGCTTTAGGACTTTAAGTTGGGGGTTGAACCATTTGTGGGAGTTGCTATGTCGGGATCGGGGAAACTTGGTTAAGGGGGCAAAGATATCGCTAGCTGACGTAAGCCAGTCAGAGATGTAACCATCTAGCTCGTTGGTGCCGGTATCATTGGGGAAGAGGGGGCGGGTTTGAGACAGGTGGGATAGCAATTTAGAGGAGTCAGCGGCCCTCCACTTACGAGCGGTGCCGCCCTCCCGCGGGGGGATCCTAATCTGGCCGACCGCCGAGATAGTGGTGTCAATCAGAAAATGATCAGACCACACACAAGGTGTGGTGAGCGGGCAGGAGGACTTGACCCCGTGGACCCAGATGTGGTCAAGAATGTGACCGCCACTGTGAGTGGGAGACTTGACTAATTGAATAAAGTTCAAGCTCGAAAGAGCTTCGAACAGTTCAGTGGCATGAGGACCAGCATCCTTGTGCTGGAACCAGTAATTGAAGTCACCAACAATGGCTATGCGGGGGGAGGAGGCAGCGAGATTAGCAAGCTGTTCAATGAAAGATGAAGGGAAAGAAGGCATGGGCTGAGGGGGGCGGTAGAGTACCATAAGGGTAACTGCACCCGCATCAGTCCCAAGACTGAGAACCAGGTTATCCACTTCAGGGAGAGTCATGGAAGCGGTGGCAAGGATCTTTAGATTCTTACGTATTACCGCTGCCACCCCACCCCCCCGGAGCGCCCCCCCGGGCGGTTGGTATTCAGCAGATAGTAATCTGGGGGTAACGCTGCCAGGATGTCAATTGATGTTTTCAAATCGAACAGTAGATGGAAAAGAATAATTAATTGGACTAATTTCTGTGAAGTTTTTTCTGGAGAATGGATGCATAGTTCAAGTTCAGAGCCATTTTTAATGAGGAGAGTTACTTCCAGGAGAATGTTTTGGTGCATGCAGTTGACACCAGTGGTCGAGCATATGAGGTGAAAGGCGGTTGTCCGATGGAAAAAGAGAAACTTGTGTCTAGAGATGCAGAAGAGGTGTTAGCTGATGAAGTTTTAGCGAGACGTACTAAGGGTCCAGTCTACACTTGCAAGTGTAGTAGTATTTGTAGTGTGCGACAGGATTCAATCGATTTGCTTTGTAATTTCTTACGTGCATATAGTAAGAAAAGTCTAAAACAGAAAATGATCCTTGCAGAGTGAGAGAAACACACAGGTTTGCATGGGCATTCACTGGCTTGTCTTTCTAGAAAAGTATGTCAGAGTGTTTTTCATCATTTGAGGATGTTAGCAGTGCATCATAATAAATTGAGGAAATTAGTGAGAAGGTTGTATTATGCAAAAATTCCAGCACTTAAGCTTAAACAGTTAAACAGTGCTCTTTTGCATGGATCTGAATTAGATGTGAAGAATATTTGTGAAGAAATTGAGTTTTGTTATTTTGGTGACAAAGAGGACAGTGTAGAAATTGATACAGTAATAGAAGGTAATGTGGAAGACAATGTACAGATTTCAAGTACAGAAAAGTTTGACCAGGAAATTACCAAGTTTAAGGTGAAATCAAGTGAAAGGCCTAATAATACTTGTGTGTGTTGTCGACGGACTCATTATAAGATTCAGATTAGGTTAGTTGATTTATATGCAAAAAGTGAAATGGAAAATAATAGTGAATGGAAGGATTTTGCAACTTATTTGTTGGTAGAGAATTCTTTTGATTTGAGTTCTGATCAGCGTATTTGCAATTATTGTTTTAAAAAATTAAATGAAAACAGAATGCCTGCTAGAGCTGTTCATAATGATCTTGAGTTGGTAGACATTCCTTCTGAATTGATGGATTTAAATACCTATGAATCTATTTTGATTCAATGTGTCCATCTTTTTCAGGGTATTGTTCACATGGAGCCTAAGATAGGGAAATTACCTCCTTCAGATTTACAGAGAGGATTAAAGGGAAGAGTTGCTTATTTACCTCTAGATTTCATGAAAAATATTGATACAATTGGTGTAGAAGGAGTGGAAGAGGAACCTCTGGTTATTCTAGTTAATGGGGTTCCGACAAAGAGTAAGAAAATCTGGCAAGATTTAGTGGATGTTAGGAAAGTCAAAAAGGCAACGTTGTATTTGGTCAAAAACAACGAGTACTACAAACATGTATGTGTTGGAGCAGAGGAAACAGGTACAGAAGAAGACAGTGAATGTTCAGCCGGCCAAATTGAAAAAGTTGATGTGTCTAGAAGTGAAGAAATATATGAACATTATACTGTTCATCCTTTGCATTCCAAGAAGTAATGGGGAATGCAATTGACTTGTTTCAAATGAAAGCAGTTAAAGGAAGTCCCATTAGTGTATGGGAAGAAAGTTTTGGAAGCTCAGTATTTTCCACAGTTATTTCCAACAGGTCGAGGTGGACGATATGGCGATCGACCAGTTCAAATTCCTGTAGCTGAATACCGGACTTTAAGATTATATGCTGAAGATCCAAGGTTTCGTCAATGCATTCCGTATTTGTTTCATCTACTGTATGAAAGTGACTTGTCTGGGCTTTCTTATGCAGTGAACCATATACTGAGAAGTGGAGCACATCTGCAAAATGGTTCGGCAAGGAACTTTATGGAGAAAGTCAATCTGCAAGACAGTATTTTGGAATCTCAGCTAATCAATCTCATGGCATGTCAGCGTGGTACAAACGAGTATTGGTTCCATCGTCATGGGGAATTAAAATGTATGCTAAGAAACTTAGGAACTCCTACATGGTTCCTCACTCTTAGCTGTGCTGAGTATGCATGGGACGACTTACTTCAATTTCTACGATAGGCAAATGGAAACATACAAAATATAGAATTCAAAACACCTGGAGAACTGTGTTCTTTGGATCCAGTGAATGTATGCAGATATTTCAATCATAGATTTGAAGCTATGATGTCTTTTATTACCAACAAAAAAAATCCTCCCCTTGGAGAGGTTTTGGATTTCTTTTGGAGAAAAGAGTATCAAGCGAGAGGTTCTCCTCACATACATATGTTGTTATGGATTAAAGATGCACCCAAATTTGGAACTGATTCGGATGACACAGTGATGAGTTTCATTGAAGAATATTCAACATGTGCTGTTCCGAAAACTACAGAAGAAAACAGTTTAAGCCAACAAGTTTTACGCTTTCAATCCCATCGTTGTGGAAAGTACTGTCGTCGAAAATTCAGAAACAAGGACAGGTTCTACACAAAATGTCGTTTCGGGTTTCCACGACCAGTGATTTCTAAAGGAAGAGTAAATAATTTGATGTCTTCTCTGCGACATACTGTGACGAGGAAATCACCAAAAAATACATACAATTTAAAAAGAAACGAAGAGTCCAAGTACATCAACGACTACAACCCAGTGATTTTGTCCATGTGGAATGCTAACATGGATATTCAGTTTGTTGCTGACAACTCTATTGCTGTGGCTCGATATGTGACATCTTACATCACAAAAAAAGAAAAGACAGAACTGAAGGAAATGTGGGAGGACATTTCACATGAAAAGAGTATAAGTAAAAAATTATACAGTTTCAGTCGAAGATGTTGTCGCATCGAGAAATTGGAGCATATGAATGTTCTGATCGGTTATCATCAGCAAGTCTCTATGCCAAATCTAGAACAATCATTTGGGTGAGTCTAGGTCTTGCTGCAACACGAAACCGAGTTTTGAAATCTGTACAAGAAATTGAGTATTTGACGGAGAAAGAACCAAACAGTACAGATATTTTGAAGACAAACATGTTGGATACATACTATCCAAATAGAAGTAGTCATCTTGAGAACACTTGTTTGTATGAAGTTCTGCAAAACTATAGTTATAAGAGGAACATCACAGAAGATATCAATAATGGAAAATATGCTGTCATTGGGTGTGAAGGATGTCTAGTGAAGCAGAGAAAAGGCCATTTGATTAATCATCGAAAATTGAGTTGCGAATCTCCAGACAAAAGGGAATTTTACTATTTAGCTCTTTTGCAACTCTTTAAGCCATGGCGTACAGAAGAGGAACTACTTGGAGATTTTCTCTGTTACGAAGATTCTTTTAATGCAACCAAGGATACCATAGAATGTCCTGTTTTTCCAAATTATCTGCAAATGTTGAACAAAGAAATAGAGCAAGAAGCCACAATTGCTGCAGAGATTGCTAGAGACAGTTCTCAAGACAGTCAGAGTTCTACTTCATTGAGTCAGGATCCACTAGGAGGACCAATTATCCATAATGAAGCTGCCACTGCCATGGATGAGGTGGAAAGAGCTATGGAACATGCTCTAGAGGATGTAGTTAACTTAGAAGATTTGGTGAAACAGCTAAACGTTGAGCAGAAACAGATATATGACGAAGTCACAGAACAGATTGAACATGGATTCAGTCATGAGAAAAAAGAGTGCTCATGTACATCATTTAAGCCTGTCCGACTGTACGTGAGTGGAGAAGCGGGAACTGGAAAAAGTTTTCTGATTAAAGTAATTGCAACTTATCTGCAGTGGAGTGCAAAAAAACGATGGATTTAGGCCCAGATCCTTGTACTGGGGTGAATGTATGACCTTGTTCTACATTCTGTCCATCAACCGTGTTTTTTGCAATTTTCACCCCGAGTGTGCTGGGTATACTCAGAAGTGAGTCCCAGGCTCTCCACACCACTGGAGTCAAACTATCCCGGCTGATGAAGGCTGATAGCCAGAAACCAGTCCTTGGATGCTTGATTCCGGTCTGGGAAAGACATGGCTTGGTAGTTCGGACTGGACTTTTCCCATGAGGCACAGGGTCAGAGCTGATTTGGATATAGCCAGTGTCTAACCCAGGGTGGTGTGGAGTGCAAAAAAACGATGGATTTAGGCCCAGATCCTTGTACTGGGGTGAATGTATGACATTGTTCTACATTCTGTCCATCAACTGTGTTTATTTGCAATTTCCACCCCGAGTGTGCTGGGTATACTCAGACGTGAGTCCCAGGCTCTCCACACTACTGGAGTCAAGCTATCCAGGCTGATGAAGGCTGATAGCCAGAAACCGGTCCTTGGATGCTTGATTCCGGTCTGGGAAAGACATGGCTTGGTTGTTCGGACTGGACTGTTCCCATGAGGCACAGGGTCAGAGCTGATTTGCATATAGCCAGTGTCTAACCCAGGGTGGTGTGGAGTGCAAAAAAATGATGGATTTAGGCCCAGATCCTTGTACTGGGGTGAATGTATGACATTGTTCTACATTCTGTCCATCAACTGTGTTTTTTGCAATTTTCACCCCGAGTGTGCTGGGTATACTCAGACGTGAGTCCCAGGCTCTCCACACCACTGGAGTCAAGCTATTCAGACTGATGAAGGCTGATAGCCCGAAACCGGTCCTTGGATCCTTGATTCTGGTCTGGGAAAGACATGGCTTGGTAGTTCGGACTGGACTGTTCCCATGAGGCACAGGGTCGGAGCTGATTTGCATATAGCCAGTGTCTAACCCAGGATGGTGTGGAGTGAAAATAAACGATGGATTTTACGCCAGGATTCTTGTACTGGGGTGAATGTATGACATTGTTCTACATTCTGTCCATCAACTGTGTTTTTTGCAATTTTCACCCCGAGTGTGCTGGGTATACTCAGACGTGAGTCCCAGGCTCTCCACACCACTGGAGTCAAGCTATCCAGGCTGATGAAGGCTGATAGCCAGAAACCGGTCCTTGGATGCTTGATTCCGGTCTGGGAAAGACATGGCTTGGTAGTTCGGACTGGACTGTTCCCATGAGGCACAGGGTCAGAGCTGATTTGCATATAGCCAGTGTCTAACCCAGGGTGGTGTGGAGTGCAAAAAAACGATGGATTTAGGCCCAGATCCTTGTACTGGGGTGAATGTATGACATTGTTCTACATTCTGTCCATCAACTGTGTTTTTTGCAATTTTCACCCCGAGTGTGCTGGGTATACTCAGACGTGAGTCCCAGGCTCTCCACACCACTGGAGTCAAGCTATCCAGGCTGATGAAGGCTGATAGCCAGAAACCGGTCCTTGGATGCTTGATTCCGGTCTGGGAAAGACATGGCTTGGTAGTTCGGACTGGACTGTTCCCATGAGGCACAGGGTCAGAGCTGATTTGCATATAGCCAGTGTCTAACCCAGGGTGGTGTGGAGTGCAAAAAAACGATGGATTTAGGTCCAGTTCCTTGTACTGGGGTGAATGTATGACATTGTTCTACATTCTGTCCATCAACTGTGTTTTTTGCAATTTTCACCCCGAGTGTGCTGGGTATACTCAGACGTGAGTCCCAGGCTCTCCACACCACTGGAGTCAAGCTATCCAGGCTGATGAAGGCTGATAGCCAGAAACCGGTCCTTGGATGCTTGATTCCGGTCTGGGAAAGACATGGCTTGGTAGTTTGGACTGGACAGTTCCCATGAGGCACAGGGTCAGAGCTGATTTGCATATAGCCAGTGTCTAACCCAGGGTGGTGTGGAGTGCAAAAAAACGATGGATTTCGGCCCAGATTCTTGTACTGGGGTGAATGTATGACATTGTTCTACATTCTGTCCATCAACTGTGTTTTTTGCAATAAATCAATGCAGTGGCAGGCACAGCAGGCAAGTACATTGCTTTCCCCTTCAAGATTTCACGTGGCAATAACCCAGTTACACTATCAGGAATGCTGCGCAAGTTCCTAGGTACAAAAGACAATGGCTCAGGCCATTTCAAAGATGTTGAAGCACACAATTTAGCTAGACTCGCCTTCAAGGTACTATTGATTCACTTCACAATTCCAGATGCCTATGGCATGTAACTACAATGCAGTCTTTGGTATACACTCTTGGCGGTGCACAAAGAATTCCTGACTTTGTTAAGAAAGTGTGCTCCTCTCTCCCACTTCAATGTAGTTGGAAATCCAAATCTAGGAATAAATTCCCTGAACAATAACTTTTCTACTGTGAGACTGACACAACTTCTCGTTGGATAAGCCTCCACCCATCGAGAAAAGATGCACACAAGAACCAAGATGCATCTCAACCCATTACACACAGGCATTTCAACATAATCCATTTGGATCTGATTGAATGGAACCTCCTGATCTGCCAATGCGGCTCAAGGCAACAACAATCTTTTTCCCAGCATTCAGTTGTTGGCACCTGACACACTAATGGCACACTGCTTTTGCAATTACGTGAAAATTCTGGTTAAACCAAGTCTGCCTTAACAATCTCACCATCACATCCCTTCCTATGTCGGCTGCTCAATGAATATGCCTTGCCATTGGGTATACCAAATAATCAGGTAACACAAAGATCATTTTCACCTTTCTCGCAACCTGCTCTGATCCAACATGTTTGCTCCTTGTCTGTGACTTCCATTTGCTAACATCTAAATTCATGTCATGTGTCTGCAACAGCTAGCATCATACTGAGTTTGGTCTTCTCTTTACTCTCACCAATATATTCCCCATTATAAAACACATGCATGTGTAGCACAAAACGAGCAACTTCGACTGCATACTTAGCCCCTGTGGTAACAATGTAATCTCCTCTTTCATGGGCTGCGCAGCTAATGACAGCCACCTCTCTTGGTAGTTGTAATGCTTCCTACAGTTGCTTCACATATTCCCCGTTCCTTTTTGGAGAACCTGATGACATTAGGAGCCCTCTCTGCAACCATAGCTGTTCGAACTCATGGACCACACCCAAACCATATTGGCTATTACTGTGGATATGACTCAGATCTGCTCAGAAACAAGACATGCATGGGTAAGGGTAACAATTTTGGCCACTTGTGCGTAGTGTACTCCCTGTAAACAAGCAGCTACAACCCCTCCAGGGATGGTACAGGCAGCAAACATTACACTCAAATAACCTGCATTGTCTTTCAGGAATAAACCATCAACAAAAAGGAATTGGTTGTAATCAGGTAATGGCTCATCAGCAATGTGGGGTCTTGGCTTCAAGCAGAACTCAGTGACATTGAGACAGTCATGGACTTCACAATCTTTCCATTCAGTACTTGGAAGAGGTAAGAAGGTAGCAGGATTCAACACAGAACATCGCTTCAGGGTTACATTCTTAGCAGCGAGCAACACCTGCTTGTATCTTGTCAGCCTGATATTTGTCAAATGCTGCATTTTGGTTCTCGTCATAAGGAGCTCAACTGAGTGTGGTATATATACTGTAAGAGGATGACCCATGACAATGCTTTCACATCATTCAATACTGACATTAGCTGCAGCAATGGATTTGAGACATCCGGGCAATGCTGAAGCTACAGGATAGAATGTAGCTGAGAAATAGGCCACTGAGCTATGGGTACCCCCTTGTATCTGGGTCAGTACAGAAAGAGCACAACCCTATCACTTGTGCAAAATAATGAGAATGCCTTGTTGTAATCAGGCATTCTTAAATCTGGAGTGCAACACAGGCCCTCTTACAACTCCAGGAAGGCAAACAGTTGTTATCCCTGAGGTACTGGATCACACACATTCTTGTGGGTTAGCATCTACAAAGACTTTGCCATCAAGGAGAAGTAGGAATCCACTGTTGACAATAGCCAACCATTCCCAAGAACATTCTAACCTCCTCCTGCGTACTGGGGGGATTCATTTTCACGATCGTTCTCACTCGTTCAAGCGATACCTTGCTCTTGCCTGTTTCAGTTCTATGACCCAAATACTGTACATTGTTCAGACAGAACTGAAGCCTACTTCGATTTACCTTATGGCCATTACCCACAAGATGGTACAGTAATGCGATAGTATCATCCCTGCAAGCCCCCCTTGTTTCCAAAGCAATGAGGAGGTCATAAATGTACTGAATCAGCACTGAGGTCTTGGGCAGAGTCAAACTCTCAAGTTTCTTTTTCAATACTTGATTCAATATGGAGGGACTCTCAGTATACCCTCGAGGGATACAACACCATGTTAATACACAATTCTCCAGATGGAAAGCAAAGACAAATTGGCTCTCCTCATGCAATGGAATTGAGAAAAATGCCTGACAGAGGTAGATCACTGTGAACCACTCAGCCTCACAAGGATTCCAAAATAGGATCACAGAAGGATTCAGTACCAAGAAACAACATGGAATCAGTATGTTATTGACCCGTCGCAGGTCGTGAACAAAGCAATACTTCCCACTCGGTTTCTGGAATTCCATGATAAGTGAATTGCACGGACTACCCATGATCTCCTTCAGGATGCCCTGTGCAATCATGACTCAATTACATGTGGAATGCCTGCCACAGTTGCTGGGGTCAGGTTGTACTGAGGTGTTCTCTGGAATTTTGCATTAGGCTAATTTGTATGAGGACTGGCTCAACTTCGTGAATCAGTTCGATTTCTTCCACTTAGAAGTCCCATACCACTGGAGAGAGAATCCAGCAGCATGTCTTCCACTGTCAGTAAAGGAAACATGGCTGTATAATGGTTCTGATTAGCCAATTTGAAAGCAATGTCCTCGTCATTAGTCTGCAACTTGATTCCCTTGGTGTGCAATAGATGGTACAATTTAATTTGCACAAAAGATCACACCCTTGCAAACAGACTGGACTCAAGTCACACACCACAAACTGATGGTGATTTGGAAGGCTCTGATTGTCACCAGCACCTCTTCTATTAAACGATTTGTCATTCTTTTGTTAGAGACTTCTACAACTTGATTTGATTTTCTCAAGAGGGGCAGGTTTGGAGCAGGTTTCGACTCCTGCAAATCTCACAATAGAATGGGTAGTGTCAGTATCAATCAAGAATGTAATGGGATGACCATCTATATCTGCTTCTACGTGCTTCTACATATGGTCAACTCATGTCTACCTCAAAGACTGCCCCAATAATACAGTCATCTTCTCCCCTCAGGCACCATCATAAGGAAGGGTACAGATCAAATCCATCCAGGGCTTGTCCATGGCTTGTAAAGAAGGGGCATCTGATGATAGGTCTGATTGCCCTGCGAGATTCTCAGTGGTTGGGGCACTTGCACAAACTGGTTCTGATTCACACCTGCGTTTAGAGATCTCTGCCTGGTCACTGTCAGTAACTGATTCACCACATCTGCCACCTGCACAAGTTCTCCTTCCTGCACTTGATTCTCAAGATTTAGATGACACTTGCCTTCTAGTGCCCAATATTGTGACAAAATGGGCAAGTAGTTGTTTTTTTCTGGGTCACAACATCTATCCCTGTCTTGGGATCTATAGGGACATCTCTTCCCCTTCCCTGTCCCGTCGGCCCATTGGCCGTGCAACTTAAGTGACTTTTATACCACCTGTAACATTTCTTTGACCGCGATCTAATGTCCAGCCTGTTGCCTATACCTGCTCTCCCTTCTGTGCATTTCGCATTTGAACCAGCATCAATTTCTCCTTTATCCTCCTATGTTTAGAGTCACCTCATCACTGCAGTACCTACCGTACTGCAGGATCTGGTGTACAGATTTGTTTTGCCAGCAGATTAGGTGCTATTGGATAATGAGGCTAAATTCCAGCCTCAGGCCTGTCATAAATCTTTATCCAAATGGACCCCTATCCTTAGGGTCAAGTGTGTCTAGTATACTGTACTGCTTAAAGGCTTGTAACAGCCTATCATAGTAAGCATGTACTGGCTCTTTAGGTTCCTGGTTTGTGAAATCTATCTTAACCCAATCAATGTCTTGAGGGGCTATTTTTGACTGCAACCACGTGATCACCTGATCGTGGTTCTTCATAACCACTGGTGAAAGACCATGAGTTACCGGATTCCTCTTTGGCTCAGCAGCAGGCCATTCAATAGATATTTTACAAGTAGAAAATAGATCTCTAGGAACCACAATTTCAAACAAGGTATTTAAGTCAATCTACAACACCTTCAAGATCTTAACAAAGCAATTGACTTGCTTATACTACTGAGCAGGTTTCTCCATCAACCTGGTAAAATCATTCGTAAACGCGGCTAGGTCACATCTACTCCAAGGAACATGCACATAGTGAGTATTCCTTAATTCCCTGTTTTCCCCCTGCTGGAGGAGGTGTTTCTCCTATTTCTTTTCTCACACTCTTTTTCTTTGACCTGCTCTCCTCCCTCCTATCCAACATACTCCAAGCCCTTATTCCTAGGACCAACTCCTGAATGAGTGTCTTCAACCCTGTCACTCTCTTCACTTCCATCTCCCTGCCACTTTTAGTGAGCCAGTGATTTTCATTTGGGACTAGTCTACATCATATCTCAGAGCCGATTCTGACAACTTTTCATGTGCCTTTCTTCCCTTCTGTTGCCATCCTTCACTACGAACAACAGGTCATGCGGCTCATAGACCTTGTTGTATGGCGTTTTAGATTCCGAATGGATTTTCCCGAATCATGCCCTTATATAGGTACAATTCACATTGCCCTTATATAGGCATAGAAATCAAGCCCTTATTTAGGAATAGCCCATGCAACCCAAATACAGGCTTGGCTACTTCCATCCGTTCACCAAACATCACAACGATTTCTTGGAAAACCAGCTTAAGCTATTAGGGACTTTCCCCTGCTTGAATATTGATTTCTCCAAGAACTCAGTTACTTTACGATGAACAATTATTCGAGGAAGATGGCGGCCGGCTAAGACGCTCGGTCGCGAGCTCCTGAGACGCCAGCAAGTGAGCAGATGCCAGCGCTTCCCCAGAGGAAGTAATGAATGATCCCAGCCGGTTTTGACCTGGTTAAGGTGAGGGCTACGTAACTTGCTAACTCCACGTTACCCACTATCCGATAGTTTATACTATTAATTTCACATAACTAAAGTGACCCCCAGAAGAAGTTCGGAGCAACCCACTTTGGCAGCGTGAAAAAAAAGGGAAAGGAGCTTAGCGGTTGGAAAAGAACAGAGTTAACAAGAGACGCAGACTTACCGAAGCTCCGAGGCGCCGAGGTGTGGAGGGCAAGGACAAGGAAACCGAGTGCAGTACTGCATAGCACGGCGATAGGTGAGAGGCAGAAGGCGGTTTACAACGGTAGCCTCTCAGTTGGGGGGGTGCAGTCAGCGGAGAACTGCATGCTGAAGCGGGGGGAGCTCGGAGCCCAAGCGGCAGTAGCGGTGCTCTGGGAGAGAGTGAGAAACGCCGCCCGGTGGTGCAGAAAGGCGTTTGGAGGAATCACTCTCTCCTTCCGGGGGAGAGGGGTCAGAGTCGGCGGTGTCAACGGGATCAGCGTTGCCCTCGGGGATTACAAGAAAACACGCTACCACGAAGGAGAAAGTGACAAGACAATACACAGCAACAGAAATAATAAAAGTGTCATTACAATTGATTGCGATATAAAAAAACTAAAAAAGCCAATCTCCAGTGTATTTTAAATGTGAAAACAAGTGTAAAATCAAACAAGAACCAGGAACACTATAAGGACTCACAATTATTAAATGACTGGTACTGGATGATTGGTAAAAGAAACTTGGTTGTCCCTGAGAACAAAAATACTGAACTTAAGCTACCGTTTACTATCCAACAAGGGGAGGAAGGAAAAGAATATTGCCAGAACGTCAAAGAATATAGTCTTGTGGGGGAGGGTAGTGCGGAGTCTATACAAGATTTGGAGACAAAAAATACCAGTGAACAGTTTATCCCTGCATTTACTTACACCACTAGATCAAAAAAGCCTCTAGTGGAGAAAACAACATTACCAGTTCCCCTGGAGAAAAAAGAAGAGACAACTGGAAGATCAGTTTACTCTCTAAGAAGTCGACTTCTACCTAAACAAAATACATTGTTAGTCCAGAAGAAAAAGAGTATCACTCCTAGAAGTACAAAGAAAAGAAATCTACCACGACTGGACAAACTATCAGAAAGTATTAAAGGTAGAGTACCAAAAACGAAAATCAAGGGGCAAAAAGTCAAAATTACTCCATCTCTAAGATCCTATTTTAAAGTGCAACAAGTACTGCAGATACGAGGTGGGCAGCCCACGGCAGCTACAGGGGGGGCTACAGCAGAGAATATTTCAACACTTACATCTACATTAATCACAGACGAAGGTGGAAGTAAAAGCAAAGAGCCTTCTGGTGAGAGACAGGAAGAAGAGATACCTGCTTTAGAATACTTGGCGGTAAGCACAGAAGGGGAAGAAGAAGAAGAAGGGTTGCAACAAAAAGTCTCCCTAACCTCAGTTGAATCACCACAGACAATACATCAACCAATACTAAAAATAACAATGAGTAACTTAGTGACACAACTTACAGGTAAAGAGACTGAAGTAGACATGCCCCCACAAGACCAACAAGGGGGAGCAACTAGCCTACAAGCTGAAAAAGAGAAGGATGTAGATCGGCAAGAATTACGGCCAGAGGAGCAAGACTTGGAGCAGGATACGGATCAAACGGGTATAAGTAAGATGGAAGAAATAATGGGAGTATGCATGGATACAATGATGGATAAAATCTTGAGGCAGATGAGAGAGAAGTTCTCAATATCGGAAGGGAATCAATCTAAAATTCAAGAAGTAGTCGAAAACCTCGACCAGAAATTGAATGACTTAGGAGTACGAGTAACGGCTGTGGAAAACGAGATTGGCTCCTTAATCAAAAAAGTAGATGCAAACCAAAGAGAGATACGGCAGATAAAGGACAGTGAGAGGGCCATTAAAGAAAAACTTGAATCCCTGGAGAACCAAGGAAGACGCAACAACCTCAGACTACTAAATATTCCTGAAAATCTGGAAGGGTCAGATATAAAATCATATGTTATATCTTTGCTAGAGGAGTTTTTTCCCTGGGCAAAAAAATGTGAGTTGTCAACAGACATTCAGCGAGGACACAGAGATCCCTTTAGGAAAAGTAAAGATCGAAAAGCCCCAAGGAAAATACTAATAAATTTCAGGACTTATTCTCTGAAGGAAAGATTACACAATGAGGGACTGAAAAGCGGCTCTTTTAACAAAGACAATTGGTCATTTCGCGTCAGGTCTGATATATGCAAGGCTACGCAAGATAAACAATGGGAGCTGGGGCAATATATGCAAGAATTAAAAAGTCTGGGAGCAAATGTCCAAATGAAATTCCCAGCTGCCTTGAGAATAATGTGGAGAAACAAGATGCACAATTTAAGAGAGCCGAAAGAGGTAGAAAACCTCATCCAGATGATCAAAGACCAAATTGAAATCGACAAGATGAACCAAGTCTAATGAAATGAAGGGAGAAACTTAAAATAACTCTTTGGCAACAAAACATGAAATTGATTTAAAGCCAATTTTTTTTTATTTTTTGGGGAAAGTGAAGGCATAACAATCGTTTAATATGCAATCAAAAAAAGCTGGCGCAGCGTAGCACGAAAAGGGTGGGAAATACCACCTGAAAAAAGAAGAAGGGAGGCTTCCTCAGGGTGGGACGATTCGCCAACAATGTACAGTAAACTTGTAAGATATAAATATGAGTGGGTGGGGAGCAAAATAGGGAAAAAAACAAGAAAATAACCTCAAATTTGGTAAACAAAGGTTTTCGACGGGGACAAGATGGTCTTCTTTTCTCTTTATTTTTTCAACCAAAATTTCTTTCTAAAACGGAATGGCGAAAGAAAAGATGATAAAAATACTCTCATGGAATGTTAACGGTTTAAGAACTCCCAAGAGAAGAAGAAGAATCTTGGAGTATCTGAAAGAGGTAGAAAGTGAGATAATTATCCTTCAAGAAACTCATTTAATAAAAACAGAGTGGTCTCAAATTATAAATAACTTACATTGGATTGGCTCAAGAATTCACACATCACAAGATTGCGATATAAAAGGAGTGGCAATTATCATAAAAAAATCTCTAAATGCTAAAATAGAATCAGAAGAGGTTGATAGAAAGGGAAGATGGGCAATGGCCAAAATAAGATTAGAAGGCTCCACACTTATGATAGCAGGATACTATGGCCCAAACATTGATGACCCGGCGACACTTAAGAAATTATATTCAGAATTAATAACATCCACAGTCCCAATAATCATAGGAGGAGACTATAATATAATATTAGACCCGAC
Organism: Lissotriton vulgaris; assembly: GCF_964263255.1. Classification (NCBI taxonomy): domain Eukaryota; kingdom Metazoa; phylum Chordata; class Amphibia; order Caudata; family Salamandridae; genus Lissotriton; species Lissotriton vulgaris. The sequence goes on from NW_028254529.1 coordinate 25,273, forward strand.
CGTAGATAGGCAACCTCCCTCTAAACAAAGGAATTCACCAAAGACGAGGGAATGGTTGGGGATACTGAAAAGAGATCTAAACATGGACGATATGTGGAAACAAAAAGGTGAAAAAACATACCCGTTTACTTTCCACAATAAAAAATTAGGACATAAATCCAGGATAGATTTCTTTTTATTAAGCAACTCACTTCGAGATAAGGTTAAAAGTATCGAACATCAACCAGCTCATTTATCGGATCATTCGGCTGTCCAATTAAATCTCTCACTAATACAAAGTTTAACTCCGACTAGATGGACTCTGGATCGATCAACTCGAACAACCGATGAAAGTGTGGATCAACTGCTAAAATCGACAACTAATTACTTTGCAGACAATGGTGAAGAATCCTCCGAAAGAATTAAATGGGACACGTATAGAGGACACTTACTTAGTTTAGGTGCGCATAAACATAAGCAAAGGAAAACTGACATAAAAAAACTGGAGGCAGAAATTAAGGAAACAGAAATACAACTGAGAGCCAGCTCATCACCGATCTCGAAAGAAAAATTAACTGAAAGGATACGTAAGTTAAAAGAGACCTTAACAGATTACTTGGAGAATATAGTGCAAGAGAAATGGGAGAACAGTAAATGGGCTAAACATGAATATGGGGAAGGCTGTGGGAAAATGTTAGCATGGAAGTTGAAAACAGACCAGACAAGGAATGCTATACTATCCGTGAACACCAAAGATCAATCAGCCTTATGTGAAGACGACTCAGCAATAAGACAAGAATTTGCTGATTTTTTTTCAACAATATACAAAGAGGACATAAATCCAACAACTGAGATTATTGAGGAGTATTTAGAAGGAATAATGATGCCAAAAATAACGGAAGAAGTAGTTTTTTTAAATAGTGAAATAACATCTGAGGAAGTCAGACTTGCAATAAGTAGCCTAAAGAAGGGTAAAGCGGCAGGACCTGACGCCATACCCAATGAATTCTACATAGCTCTAAAAGAACTGTTAATTGGCCACTTAACAAAAGTCATAAATAAGATCTACATGGAGCATGAAAAAATTCCTGACTCATGGAATGACGCCATAATAAGTCTTATATTAAAACCGGGGAAAAACCCAAAAGCCTGTGAGTCCTATAGACCAATATCTTTACTTAATTGCGACTATAAAATATTTATGAACATAATAGCGAAAAGACTATCAAAATTAATGCCGAATCTGATTGATCTGGACCAGAAAGGCCTCATAAAGGGCAGACAAATTCAAGAAATAACACATTAATTATTAGCTACAATCGACGTAGCTATATCAGAACAGTTACCCCTCACGATCATCACTTATGACGCGGCAAAAGCCTTTGATCGCGTAAATTGGCTATTCTTAAATAATATTATAGAGAAAAATAATCTGGGAAGTAATTTTAGTAATATGGTGAAGGAAATTTACACAAACCCTAGAGCAAAAATAATAGTGAACGGGAGTCTGACAAGTGATATCACTATCCAGAGGGGTACGAGGCAAGGCTGCCCCTTGTCACCTCTACTTTTCAATTTATATATTGAACCTCTAGCTTGCTCAATTAGAAATCATATCCAAATAACACCTTTTAAATACAAAAATTGGGAAAAGAAAGTGGCATTATATGCAGATGACCTTATGGTGTTTACAGATAACCACAATAACTCAGAAGCAGCAATTAAAGAAATAATGAATGACTTTGGCAGGGTCTCAGGCTATTTGATAAATATTAACAAGACAGAGGCAATGAGTTGGAACTGCGCAATAAAACCTGCTTTCTCAAAGGAAAAAATAAGATATTTAGGGATCACGCTAACTGAAGATCTGAATAAAATTCCCCAATTAAATTTAAATTTAGTAGTAAAAGAAATGAGAAGACTTCTCAAAACATGGTCTGGTCTACCATTAAACTTTTTGGGCAAATCAAACGCAGTCAAAATGACCATTATCCCCAAATTCACATATCTTTTTAACACGATTCCGTTGGAGTTTAATAAAGCTGCCCTAAAGAAACTACAGGGAGAATTATCCAGTTTTATTTGGTCGAAGAAAAGCACAAGAATTGCGTGGAACAAACTCAGGAGAAGGAAGAATCAAGGGGGCATTGCAAGTCCGGACATTATTGAATATTGCAGGGCTTTTCAGTTTAAAAACTTTAGAACGCTGCTAATGAAGCACGGTAATTTCCCGATTTTTCTTCAACATACTACAAATGGAGAAGACTATTTCCTTTTCAAATTTGGCCACCCCAAATTCTTCAAGAAAGTAAAATTGAAGCTATTAACTAATGCGGTCAAATTATGGTCGCAAATTAGAAGCATTCTGAGGATCCCATACTACAGCAATATGGCTCCAATTTGGGACTCACCTGGAACACCAGAATGCCTCAAAGATGCATTATCCAGTGTAATTAGACAACTAGGTTTTGAAAAATGGGGACAACTTTTATGTGAAAATGAATTAATATCATGGGAACATCTGCACACAATAACGGAAGGGAAAGTGTCGAAGTTTAAATATTACCAACTGAAGAGCTGGGCTAATACCATCCCGAAAGAAACAACAGACCCAGGAAACTTTGAAAAGGAAATGACAAAGGAATCCATAATAACAAAAGAAATATCAAAATGGTATTGGGCATTAATTGAAGCTGGTGAAGAAGGTCAATCAGTTCAAGTTCAAAAGACCTTTATTCGAATTTCATAAAATTCATAAAAGTACAGAACACAGCAGTAATACACATTTATATATAATACAAACAAAAGATAAAAAAGATTTATATAAATAACATTCCATATTAATTGAAGCTGGTGAAGAAGGTCAATCAATATCTGAAAAAATTTGGAGAAGAGAGTTTACCAACGAAGAGATTGATCTAAACGTGATGTGGAAAAAATCTTCGGAACTATGCTGGGAGTGCATAAAACCCGCGGCTCTAAAAAGAAATCATCTGTTCTCAATACATAGAGCGTATTGGAGCCAAAGAGATTATCAAGCTTCAAAGGCGCATCAATAAAATCTTGCAGTAAATGTGGCGAAGAAAAGGCAGATGACACTCATATGTTCCATCACTGCCCGGCACTTGCGCATTTTTGGCAAGAGATTGGTAAGACACTCTCGGCTCTAATGAGAACACCAATAACTGTAAGTACCTCTTTAATTATTTTTGGGATCGCCTTAAACACCATTAGATTAAGTAAACATCAGGAAAATTTATTGTTTGCATTGATATTACTGGCACGTAGAGAGATCTGTATAAATTGGGTAAAACCGACACCACCGTCATATGACGATTGGTTAAATTCAGCAATTAGGGTATGTAGGCTGGATAGGAAAGGGAATAGTACAAAAAGAATGAAGTACTGGGAGATATGGGTTCATTTTTTTACTCCTGAGTGACTATTTAGACCTTTTCCTTTGTGCTTTGGCCAGTTTTTCCTTTCTTTACCGTTTTTTCCTTTTCTTTTTTTTACCAATGATTAAAGCGGAGACAATAATTTCCTGGCAGGATTGGATTCCCGCCGAGTAGCTCTAAGGCTAGCTCATCACAGAACGCTGGAATTATTGTGTTGGATAAAGGTAAAGAGGAGAACTTTGTTTGGTCTTGAGAAACAGCTGGGAAACTCCCCCCAGGATATTTAACAGAGTTCCGGGGCAGTGAAGGTACACAACTTGAACAGACCGTCAACTTCCCTCGAACACCTTATTATTCACATTCTCATCGCAATATGAGGTTTAAAACAAAAAAAAAAATGAACAATTATTCCCCAGGGGTTCCTTCATGACGTTCATATGCCTGACTTTACGTCATTCCTAAATACATTCAAGGTATAAATATACCTTGACTTGCTATGGCAAAGCACGGTGGTAAGAAGCAGTTTGAAGACCTACTTGCCCGACGACGCTCGCTACAGCAAGTGCCGAAGGAAGCCGACTCTCCAGCTGACGCACTGATCAGGAAGCTGCCCTTCTCTGCTGAGATTCCAGCTTCAGTGTTTCTGACTCCCTTTGCAGGGTGTTGGGAAATCAAGCCCTGAGACAGAGATACCAGACCTCCTTCATTCTAAAAAGGTATGGAGCTGATTAGAACCTAGAGAAACCTAGAGAAACATTTGGTAGATTCTTGGCAAAACTAAACCTATGCGAAAGACCATACTTACTTCTTCCCACGTACTAGACCTAGGTTAGGTACATTGGGGTAGGCGTATTTTAGAAGCACCAGTTGAGTATTTTAGTCTATGCTATTTGTGTATGTATTTTATATGGCTTAGAAACCATACAATGCTCTTACAGTATTATTTCAAATTACTGTTTACGCTGTACACATTATACTTTGCATTCTGCCTAATGATTGTAGCAGTTCACCTCTCTTGGATGAGAAAGAAGACTGTTCAATAAGCCTTTTTATTGAAAACGCCTGTCTCGCTATTTCTCTGCAAACTCTGTAGAAACGAAGCATGCACGATTGACTGAGTAAAATAGTTATCTATTGTTTCCACGACTCTAAGAGATATGTTCTTATTCTTGGGGAAACAAAGTTGTCATGTTTATGCGGTTGTCAGAATTTAATACCTTCTTGTGAATTCGAGAACGTTTCTAGTGACCTCTGAGGTAGCTGGCACTCACTATTAAGTTTAGTATATTCGATAGAAATCTATTGACCTAAGTCCTAAGTCAAATCTATAGGATATATTATTCCAATATGCAAAGCCTATTGGGAATATAGGAACTACACTACATGGCGCCCAACGTTTGGTAATGCACTAATTTAACGCTGGATACTAAAGTAACTTAGTCGTGCATTTCTCAGAGACCCCTTTTTTCGGTAATACTCCAATAGACATCTGGAATGGGTAAAAGGATAATATCTGCCATAGCTGAGTAGGACGAAAATCCTATGTATTAGTTTTTGGTTTGTTCAATGTTGAAGGACACAGTGTTCCAAAATATTGTGCACCTTATCTTTGTTTCCTTGAAACTTGCTCTGCAAACTTTCAATCAACGAAAATGGATAGCGACACCAAGAACGGTGGAGCTGCAGCTGATCTGGTAGCTTTTAACATAACAGGTTTCTAAGAAACCGACGAGGATGCTATAATCATTCCTCCAAATTTAGGGAAAGCAATCACTTTAAAACTTTTTTAAAAATGGCCTATCAGCAAGAGGTGGTAGGGCAGTTTATGTGATAGAGGCACATGAATATCACCAGACGGAGGTATTCTATTCATGGATAGTCTTTCCTGAGGCAGATCCTAGAACAAATGTGCTTCACTTCTACAAAGAAGATGAACCACCTGATGAGTACAGGCATCAGCAAGGCCTGCTAGTGCAAAGGGTTCGCCCTTCTGTGCACAGAGTCCTAAGACTACACAAAGAATTTGGCACGGAAACTGAAAATACAAAAACATAGTTTAATACACCTTTAAAGGTGGTACTACAGCCCACACAACACTCTACAGTATTGTACCAGGTAGCATAAAGAACTTGAGCACAAAGTCCCCTTTTATACACAAAGAAGGGGCTCATAAGTAGGCGGATACAACTCAAGACATGATTTACAACCATATGTGGACATTTCTTGAACATGATCAATACATGGGTGGAGTTAACGGTTCTTGAGACCTGCGGAAATGCACATTCCTATCTACGCTAATCAAAGACAGATGTGACTCCTACTGGGCATATTGAGTGAAGTGAGCTACCCAGTAAACCTTTGGGGGCAAGCGCTAAACGCACAAAAGGCTATTTATAGCTTGTTGCTCGGTAAACTTCAGGGGTGACTAGCGGAGAGATAGGACTCACCACATGTCAAGCACATGGCAATGTATAGCAGACAAAATGGAGGCCAGAAAACAAAATGGAGTCTGGCCGTGTTTCAAATACGGGTGGGAAAACGGACCAACAGACACGATATCATGTCTTCAGCTAATGCTTAACACCCTCGCTGTTTTATTTACAACAGACGACCCTTTCAGCATTTGCTGAAGACATTTGGTTTTCTAGGATAATCTAAATACTCATCGTTAATATCGATGCTCATCATTTCAGCTATCTCTCTAGTTATGCTTTTCTGGTGGGTAGCCTCAGCAACAGCTCGTTTATTAGGCACACAAAATGAAACACACAAAGAACATATCATTGGACTACATTGAATACATACACAAAACATTAAAATAATTGCAATAATTATACAGAGACCAGTGAGAACTTTCCAACCCCATGTGGAGATCAGAGTCCAGAACCAACCGTAAACGTCCAAGTCCCGTTTTCGACATGTATGTCAACTGCAATCTTAAGTAATTTATTGATGGCTTTATACACGGAAGGAGTATGATCAGGGATAAAAACACAACAACTACTTCCAATAATTCTACAAGCCCCGCCTCTATCTGCTAACATCACATCTAAGACCATTCTGTTTTGTAACACAACAATCCTAGTAATTTGTAGCTCTTCGGTGAGGTTGCCAAGGGGTGCGGCAGTTTGATTAGTAACAGCTTCAACTACTCTCGTTAGTCGTCGTATCTTTCTACTATTCAGAGCAGCTCCCACAAAGAAAAACAATCCTAGATTGAAATCTATATGTTGCTGCAGACTAGTGTCTGTCTGATCTATGTCGTCAATGGACAAAGTTCGTTTGCATCTGTTTACATTCACATTATTCAGTAGTTTCAAATCTTTATGATGTGATGCAGGTGCCAAGAATACAGGTGGCAGTAAAAATGATACATAACATACTCCAGACCATCCAGCTGTTAACCAATAATAGCCTCTATTTCCACATACAAAATAATTGTTATGAGAGGCAAGGAATGTGCTGTTGTTCAAACCATCAATATTCAATACAACAATACAATCACTAACACCTACAGGGATATGGCCTACACTCTGTACACATAAATCTGCTTGTGCCTGGGCCACTTAAATTACAAATTTTTCATTATCAACAGTGTCTCTAGTGTTCGTAAAAATATAAGGTGTTGAATCATTGTCCGTCGATATTCTTCCCACTCCCATATAGTTCCATTGGCTTGTGGATAGCCTTCTTTGTCATGATGGTATTCTTTATTCAGTCTGAAAAGCAATCTACCCACTGTAGGCTTTCTTGTAGCAAAAAGCAAAGTGTACCATGCTCGGCAAGAGCCATTATGAGAGAAAGGGAGAGGTATGAACGGTGTTCCCCCTTTCTTTTGGTGTGCTCTCATCATCCCACATATCCAACAGTTTGTGGCATTAGTAGCAACGTGGGTATGGTGCAGCATCTGAATGAAAGTGTTATTCAAATACGACTGTCGGTGCTTCAACTCTTGATATGGGAATGTATAAAAGAAATGCTCATCTGGGACTAGAGTGGAAACAACATACAACTCACGAGCAGCAATTTTATCCTCAACGAACCACGTGACGGTAGCAACAACTGCTACAGCAGCAATGAACCCTACAGAACAAAAAGTCTTCTTCTTATCCATTCGGACAAATGGACAAAACAGTAGTTTCCTGAAACTAAAGTGTTGTCAGAACTCTTCCTCCTAGGCAGCCGTTGATTTCTTCACCAGCGGGCCAAGACGGGTGTCGCTACACTAAAGCAGGGCTGATCCCCCCCTTGCCTCATCGGCTCTCCGTTTCACTGACCTAGGGACCGTTCTGACAACTTCTCACACAATTGCAGGCTCTTCCCTTGGTCGCAGATTATATCTTCTCGATCCAGGGACTGTCGGGTCTGGGAAGAACTCCTCAGATTCATCAGGTACCACAGCACGGCCTTTCTCAGCAGTCAGGATTTCTCGATGGTCGGTCAATACAGCAGGCTCGACCAGGCCAGGTTGCACCTTCTGGCAATTAATGGAATGGATCCAGTTTTTCTGGTTGGTGACTCAGACAGCTGTTCTTGTGGCAAGGAGGACATGTTTGGGACTGCACCACCTCGGCTCCAGACTACTCGACCTCTCGAAGGACTTGATGAGGACGAAGTTACCAGGCCGGAGATTATGGCCTTCTCCTGTGGACCGGTCCGGGAGTGCTTCTTGAACCTGTTGATAAATAGAAACCAGACTGTCAGTTAATTGTGCCAAATAGTCATTCATTAAGACACAAGGTACATCATACACTGAGCTGGGCCTGGGCACTCCCCATATGTTAGTGGGACGCCCGAAAATTATCTTGTAGGGCGTAAGGCCTGTCCGATAATGCGGTACTGATCTGATAGACAATATTGCCAAAGGCAAAGCATCTGGCCAAGTCAAAGAGGTAGAAGCCTGTATTTTCGCTAACTTAAGTTTCAGTGTACCATTATACTTTTCCACCAATCCTGCTGATTGCGGGTGGAACACTGCATGAAACTTTTGTACTTTTCCCAATCCTTTCAGGACATACTTAACAGCTTCCGCTATAAAATGAGGCCCGTTGTCACTCCACAACAATCTGCAAACTCCGTATCAAGGAAAGAATTCCTTCAGTAACACCTTTGCCGTAGTCATTGCAGTAATGTCCTTCGTAGGGTATGCTTCAATCCATTTACTGAATGCACAAACCACAACCAGGACATATTTCAGATTATTACAGCATTCCAGCTGCATATAATCCATTTGCAATACTTCAAAAGGTGCAGTAGGTGTTGCAAATCCTCCTGCTGGAGTTTGTGTCCCTTTTCCTGGATTGTACTTAAGACAAATCATGCAAGTCTGTACTATTCTTTTAGCCGTGCTAGCAATCTGTGGATGCTCCCAAACTTGCGTAAGCAATTTCACAATTGCCGAAGCTCCAACATGTGCTAGCCCATGTGCCATTTGAACCATAGGTTATACGAAGGCTTTGGGTAACTTCCACTTATCCATCTGCTTATTCCTCCAACAACCTTCATCATCCAACTCTCCATCCTTGGACCATTGCTCCCGTTCTTTGTCGGAAGCGGTCCTTTGTATCTCTAACACCTCCTTCCTAGTGTCGTGCCACCGCTCAGCTTGTGACTTCACAACATACATCGGAGTAGAGCCAGGCTGCATTGCGGTTTCACGTGCTACTCGATCTACAAAAGCATTTCCTTAGCCGACTTTATCTGTCACTTTCTTGTGTGCGCTACATTTCAATATAGCTATCTTCTTTGGATAGGTCAATGCAGTCAAAAGGTTATGCACTAACTCTCCATACAATATCTGTGCTCCATGTGATATCAAAAAGCCCCTTTCCTTCCAGAGCAGGCCGAAATCATGCGCTACTCCGAAAGCATAGCGGCTACCTGTGTAGACATTCACGCAAAACCCTGCACCAAGTTCACATGCTCGTGTCAAAGCTATCAGTTCTGCTGCCTGAGCTGATTTCTGCGGTATGCGTGCTGTCTCCACTATTGTGTGTAATGTAGTAATTGCATATGCTGCTGAGGTAGTCCCATCTGGTAACTTCACGCAAGACCCATCCACCCACAGCTCTCCATTCACATTGTAAAGGGCATATCTTGCAAATCAATACGACCCTTTGTTTGTTCCTCAGTCACAAAGACACAATCATGTGTTTCTTGCGCCTCAGGCTGAGTCACCGGAAAGGGCAACAACGTGGCTGGGTTTAGTGTTGCACATCTCTTTAGTGTAATATGAGGAGCCAACAGCATTAGATCGTATCCTGTTAGACGAGCACTAGTTAAGTGCTGCGTCTTTGTCTGATTCAAAAGAGCATCGACAGCATGGGGGACCATCACCAACAGCTTATGAGATAGCACAATCCCCTCGCTCTGACGTATTGACACAGCTGTTGCTGCAACCGAGCGAAAACAACCAGGCAGTGCTCGAGCAACAGGATCAAGCATTGCCGAGAAGTATGCACAAGGGCGCTGTTTGTCACCGTGCATCTGCACTAACACTGATAATGCACATCCATCTCTCTCATGTACATACAATGTAAAAGGCTTCGTATAATCAGGGGTGCCTAACACTGGTGCTGAGCAAAGAGCCTGGCGTAATTGTTGGAAAGCATTCTCACACTCATTTGTCCAGGGAAGGGGAACTGGAGTATCCTTTGTCAATAGCGCTAACAGTGGATTAACTATGTGTGAAAAACCCAGTATCCACTGTCTACAAAAGGAAGTGAGACCCAGAAAGCTTGAACATCTTTCTGCGTGGAGAGTGTTGGTGTATCCAAAATTGCTTGAATACGATCTGGTGTGGGTGCACGCCCCTCCTTAGACAAAAGGTGACCTAAGTAGGTTACCGTTGGTCTACAATATTGCAATTTCTTCTTCGATACTTTGTGATTGTGCGATGCTAGGAAAGTAAGCAAGGACAATGTACACTCCTCACATTATTCAGGGGTATCGTCTGCCAACAAGATGTCATCGACATATTGTATAAGCGCCACACTTTCTGGTAGAATGAAAGAATCCAATTGTCGTTTCAGCGCTTGACTATAAATGCTGGGACTCTCAGTATAGCCTTGAGGAACACTACAAAATCTATACGATCGATTATTCAAAGTGAATACGAAAAGATATCAGCTGTCAGGATGAATAGGGATCGAAAAGAAAGCGTTCTTCAAATCTATAACTGAGAACGTTGTTGCAGTTGGCGGAACCAGAGTGAGAAGTGTCGTAATGTCAGAAACCACTGGGTATTGAGGAATCACTATCTTATTCACCTCCCGTAAATCGATAATAAATCGATAAATCCTAGTGTCAGTGTCTTTCTTCAAAATCGTTAGTATAGGACTGTTACACACATTTTACAGAACTTCTTCTACAACCCCTACTCTAATGAGATCCTGCACTATCTGTGTAAGCGCCTCCTCCCCCTCCTGTGAGATTCGATACTGAGGCAGGCATGGCAACACAGCTCCCTCCTTTACACTAATGTGTACCGGGGGGATGATCATCTGTCCCACATCAGTATCCGAAGTAGCCCACAAGGTACGAGGTAAAGAGGCCAATGCAGTATCTTCTTTAATCGTGCACACCCTTTCCATTGACGGATAGTTGTCATTCAAAATAACACGTACTCCTTCAGGGGAGTATTGTATTGTGGCCCGAAAATGCTTAAGCATATCCAAACCCACAATGTTATCAGGCGTGTTTGGGGAGAGCAAGAATGGACATGGTGCAACAAACTTAACTACGTGAAGTGCAAGAGGTTGTGATTGTGGGCTAAGAGAAGGCGTTCCATCGAACCCTATAGATGTAATTGTTAAGCCAGACAGGGGAGCCCTCAGAACCAATTCTTTAGACAAAGCGCTACGAGTAGCTCCTGTATCAACCAGGAACCGATCAGTAGAACCCAAAACATAAGCTGTAACATAAGGACCCCTCTGATCTACTGGCACTTCGACTGATTCCTTACCCCATCCTACGCAATCCTATGCATACTGCGAATCATGACATTCAGGACGTACATACTCAGACATTTGACATTGATTCCGTCGATCAAAGACATTAGACCCATCTTGCGGTCGCATACTAGAATCAAACCTAGCGCAGTCATTCGTGTTGCCCCTGGGGCCTGAAAAACCTCCCCTATTTCTATCGGTCCCTGCCCACGCTCCTGCCGTTGTGAGCGCAGCAATGGACACTATTTCGCCCAATGGCCTCTCTGCCTACAATATGCACATTGATCCCTGGCCAAATCCGAACGACCCAAAGAAGAACCAGAAAAATCTCGACCGCCCCTATCAGCACCTCTACGAGGCGGTCCATACACTTGTGCTAACATAACCTTCGTTTTAAATCCTTAGACTTCTTCTCTTCATTACCCTTCGCTTCTAATTCCTGACGCTCATAATACTGAGCGATCGTCAGGAGGGATGCCGGAGACGAAGTCGTCCAAGAGCTTTCACTCGCTTTCAACCGAGCTGCCACTCCTGGCAATAAATTCGAAACATACTTATCAACAAAAAGATGTCGGCCTGTGTCGTCCGTGAGCGACTGACCGCTGAAATCATGAAAAGTTTCCTCAAATCTTGTAAAGAAATCTGAGACCGATTCATCTACCTTCTGTTTACACAATGCTAACATAGTCCAATCAATCTTTTTAGGGGGGATAATCGTTTTTAGCTTAGTCAAAATGGCAGCAGGAAGTTCTAAAATTGACTGAGGTGGTTTTTGCGCAGGCTTCCTGCCTCTATCCTCATCCTCAAGATCCGCCCATTTTGCCTTAAAGATTACGAGATCATCTACTTTCCACACAGATCTCCACATATCGGGGGGTAATATAAGCCCAAAGAATAGATCAATATCTGCTAAGGTCATAGTACAAGAATTCAGGGCCCCCTCAACTTCCTTATAAAAGGCAGCAGGATTCTTTCGTGGATCAGGTAATGCACCTTTTAATGCCATAACATCTGCTCTATTCCAAGGAGTATAGACCCAATTATAAATAAAATACCCTTTTGCATCAGGAGAACCCTTATCTGAACTAGTACCCGCTCCTTTAGGAGGAACGTACAAAGGCGCTGCCTCTCGCATCGGCTTAACATGCACTGGATCGATCTTATCTGAATAAAAGATGGATGACTCCTTCTCGGCGCCGCTCGGATTCGTGTTCTCCTCTGCCGCCTTCCTTTTTCGTGCTTCATCCCATAGCCGAAACATCTCGTCCCGTAACGCAAACAGCTGTCGAACCGCATCCGGCACCTGAGAAGGAAGAAGAAGACCTTTACGCAATTCTTTAGAATCGGCTACTAAATCATTAGGTTCAAGAACATCGGAATACTTCCGAAAAGATGTAACAACTTCATCAGAAAGAGTCTCAGCAAAGCACAATTTCTCCCTATCCTGCCATCCTTCAAGATCCAGCATTAACTCAGGAAGAGAAACAGTAGCCTTGTTAACCCGATAAGCAATCTTTCGGAGTTCAGCCATACGATCGGTCGATAACATGGATTGCGTATCCACCTTCTCTGGGGGTGATCCAGAATCCTGACCTCCTCCTCTCGGAGCGGACGGACCAGCATACAGGGGCGGAGAGTGATCTAATAACGAAAAATCATCATCATGTTTATTAAGGACAGGATAAAGAGGCTGTCGAACAGCATACTGGCCAGATATCTGTAACCAACGTTCCTTTTACTGTTTCTCTTCAAATTCCTTTGCTTCACGCTTTTTCGACTCTTGCGCTCTCTCACACTCACTCTTTCATTGTTCCTTCTCAATCAGCGCTTGCTCACGTTTCTCGCGCTCACGCACTTTTTTTACCCACATACTCACACATTCAAACATATCTTGCCTCGCTCGTCGCTTACACATACACTGCTCCACATACTCAATTTTTCGCAAATCAAACGATCCATACAGAGGCCAACGTAACTCAGGATCCTTTTTCGCATATTTCCTCCATAATGTGCTGTACATTATGGGGGAAAGACCAAATTTAACATACATATCCCTATTCGGCGTCCCTACCGGGGGAGCCGGCTGTGATTCCTCGAGTCTTACCCGGTCATTTCCAAAACAGCAGCACCACTTACGGAGTGCGCTAAAAACAGGCATGTCAGAAATAGTGCAAAATATGCAATATTATAATTAAAATGGCACTTAAAATGTTGCGCCACTCAAATCCAAAGGTCAGGAGAAATATCGCCACATTGCCTGCCTATATGTGTTGCAACGCATATATCCCAATCCAAACCAAACATATGACTAGTCACTTCAAACAAATTAGTCACAGCAAGCGTATCCTAAACCTGCCTTGCCAATCAAGATTACCAAAGGCTCGCAGCAAGTACCGTACAACAGTTCTTACCAATCAAGAGCGTCCAGATTCCAACTGCCAAGTTCCAAATTCACCCAAACGGCCACTCCACGGCAAACCGACAGAAGAGGTCTCAGTCGAGGACCGGCGCCGCCCAGATGGTCAATCGAAAGGAAAGGAAGAACACCTCGGGATGCCAGGACTAAAGGCGCCGCTGGCAGTGATCACGTCCCCGGCAAGGTTCCAATCCTTCGTCACATCCAATCCTTTGAGCATCCGAGTCGCCGATGAGCCCCACATGACGGGCACCAATTGATGAGTACAGGCCTCAGCAAGGCCTGCTAGTGCAAAGGGTTTGCCCTTCTGTGAACGGAGTCCTCAGACTACACAAAGAATTTGGCACGGAAACTGAAAATACAAAAACATAGTTTAATAAACCTTTAAAGGTGGTACTACAGCCCACACAACACTCCACAGTTTTTGTACAAGGTAGCACAAAGAACTCGAGCACAAAGTCCCCTTTTATACACAAAGAAGGGGCTCATAAGTAGGCGGATACAACTCAAGACATGATTTACAACCATATATGGACATTTATTGAACATGATCAATACATGGGTGAAGTTAATGGTTCTTGAGACCCGCGGAAATGCACATTCCTATCTACGCTAATCAAAGACAGATGTGCCTCCTACTGGGCAAGAGCAAAACGCACAAAAGGCTACTTATAGCTTGTTGCTGGGAAAACTTCAGGGGTGACTAGCGGAGAGATAGGACTCACCACATGTCGAGCACATGGCAATGTATAGCAGACAAAATGGAGGCCAGAAAACAAAATGGAGTCTGGCCGTGTTTCAAATACGGGCGGGAAAACGGACAAACAGACACGATATCATGTCTTCAGCTAATGCTTAACACCATCGCTGTTTTATTTACAACACACCAGCGGAATACATTCCTTTTGAGGATGTTGAAATTCCACTAACTTACCAGAAGCATGCACTATGGTTTAAAGGCGCCCTAAAACATATAAATTACATTACACGACTCGGTCCACTAGGTAGACCAGGAGCAACGTGGCCGGTTTTAGCCAGCTATACTCCACATCCTGAAATTAATGAAATGACAGATGTGGAACTACAAGCTTAACTCAAAGAGCTAATCAAAATCTATAGACAATTGGTTCAATATGTCATGCAGACTTTCACAGTCCAACCTGCGATAATGATTCCACAGCAACCCCCCACCAGGGGAACACAAATAAAATGACACCACAGACTCTACATTCAGTCGTTGGTAAACTATCCGCAAAGCTGGAACAAATTCCATTCTGGATAGCTCAAAAATTTACTCAAATCGAGGTAGTATTTCCCAATACTACCCCTCATACGAAAAACAGAATTTTAACAATCTGTTTACCAATGGAGATCACACTACACCTGGAGGACTGCGACACTTGGGGTACAGTCTTTGCTGCAATTTACACTAAAACACATGGTGTTCCGTCTATGGCGGTAATAGCAGATGTCCTGAAACAAATTCAAAATGGATACGGGGCAGAGCCTGCTTTAAATCTAGTTATGAAATTACTGACAGATTTCAAACAGGTCTGAACAATAATAGCTCATATTAAAGGTGAAGCAACATCTGTGGCGATCCGCAAAAAGTTAAGGGAATTTGATATAACTGAGCAACCACAAGAACTGGCCAGAAAAATTTAAAAATCCTATGAAGAATTAGGCAGAGACAGCTTCAGTAGGAAACCAGTTAAACCCCAACTGTCAGAAATTCCTGAAAAGGCATTTTCTAAAAACACTCCTACTCCTATTAAGAAGAAGTGGGGAAATAGCAAACAAACTTCTAAAGAGTAGAGTTCTCAATCCATAGGTAGGTCTCCTCAAAAGGAGCCCTCTGAAAGGAGGTATAACCTCAGGAATAGGGATAATTTGAGAGAATCTGATAGATACCAAGATACTGATACACGTTCTGCTCGTACCTTTCAGACTTCGTCACAGAAATCCGAAAGAAGAGGACGGTAAGAAGACAAGGAAGAACGTGTGAAGTCCAAAGACGACCAACACGTTCAGAAAAACAAGAAAACCCAATTCACCAAAAAGAAGATAGCAGGTCTAAAAATCAGACATGCAGAGGATCTTGAGGACATAACTCAAGAATGGGGAATGGGCTCAGACAATGTTGGACAGCGCAGCAGAAGTCACCATAGCTTGCAAGAACTTAAAGGATCATCTGGAGATAGTGGCCTTGAATTCATTCATTCAAGTTGAAACTGCATATACCAGGGTTAGTTGTCCACATAAGTTATATGTAATAACACTCCGGATGGAAGGGGACATACTATTATTATTATTATTATTATTAGGGTTTTGTAAAGCGCGTAGTAACCCGTAAGCATCCCAGCGCTAAGATCAGGTCAGTCAAGAGGGTGACATAAGGGGGGAGGGATGAGAAATGGAGATCAGGGGAACAGGTACCAAGAAAAGTGAGAGCACTCTTTTGGGAGCGACTTTCTAAGGGTGATGACATTCTTCTAGCTGAACAAGACTGGCCACCAGAATTTGTCAGGGAGTGCCCACATGGCGAAGACATCATTATGCCAGCCTTCTCCATCCAAATTTCAATTCATTTAAAATATACTTATGCCAGGAAATGGGCAGTTGCCCAGGCTCCTGCATTATATAAAAGCATGTAGGATGAGATGAGGATTCTCCATACCATAAAATCCAGTTGAAAAATCAACCAACTGCACAAAGGCAGTACCCAGTTAGGAAAGAAGCTAAAAAAACATGTCAGGGAGATCAACTTGAATACCAGGGGGTGATTGAAACATGCACCTCGTCCATGAACAATCCTTTGTTTCCTGTCTCCAAACCAGACAATACATATTGTCTAGTATTGGATTACAGACACTTAAATTCTTGTTGCAAAACTATTGCAGTACAAAATGCACATAGTGCAGCATTAATGAATAACATTGTGCATAGAAAATACAAACCACATTAGATATTTCTAACGGTTTCTTCTGTCAAAACATTGCACCAGAAAGTAGGTATTTGACTGCTTTCTCAATTATGGGGACACAGCGTCACTTCTGTCATCTCCCACAAGGATTCAAGAATAATCCTGGGTTATTCTCAGCGAGGGTAACAGAGTTACTACAAATCTATGATGAAGAAGCATTATCATGTGTCGATGACATCTATCTGACAGACGATAAATTGGATAGGCACTTGAATAGGGTGAATACAATTATATTGGGATTCGCCTCAGAAGGGTACAAATTAAATTTTTTAAAATAGAGAATTGCCCACCTCAATGTTCTATTTCTAGGATATGAGTTATCGAGTGAAGGCAAAAGCCTAGCAGCAAACTTTCTAGAGAAATGTGCGCTGCTCCAAACTCCAAAAACGCTGAAAAACTTACAGCCGATTCTAGGTTTCCTGAATTTCGAAAGAACTTATGTTCTAAACTACGCAGAAAAGGTTAAGCCTCTCGACGAATTAATCAAACCTGCTTTTAAAACAGTTAATTGGACACAAAAACACACAGACATTTTGCGTTCATTGCCAACAGACATGTTAACAACAAAACATTTGCAAACACGCGTAAATGTACGGAATTTTAGTGATCCGGACCATTCCAAGACAATGCAGAGAAAAAAATGGGACATAAAGCATTCTATAACAGCTATGGTATTAGGCTCGGGTGACGGGTGGGTCAAACATCTAATAAGTGTCCAACGTAGTCTTAACAATCTGCCAAGAAGTTCTCTAGGGGGTATCACACCATATGAAGTCCTTTATGGGACCAGAATGTTAATATCGGACCTCGATTGTCAGACTTCAGTGGTAGACCAAAAATCCTTTGATATCAAAGACCATTTGGCTGTTTTACAGTACTTAAATGAAATAAGAACGAAACAAAGTAATGTGTTCCTGAAGCCAATACCCACTGAAGAGAAACAGACTGTCCCAGCAAGGCCTGTCCGGATTCCTAAGCTTGGGGATCTAGTCAGAGAAAAGATTGCGGACAAAAGGGAATTTGGGCCTTCTTACAGACAACCAGTATCTGTCCAAGCAATCCACGGATCAAGAACAGTATTACTACTGCCCCTTGCTGGTTAAAAGCAGAACAGGTTTGTGTCAACCGACCTGGTCAAACCACATCATGTGGCGGATCATAAGCAGTAGGCCAAGTTGACTCTGCCAACGTAGCAGACACCCAGCTCTGGTTATGATCCAAAAGGTTCAAACTGAGAGACTCATCACCTTTGAAGAATCTGCAGTGCGAAAGGAAGGACTAAGCAACAATGCCATGGAACTTGTAACTCTTGAGTACCAAATACCAGTTCATCAAGAAACGCTTGTCTACAATGAAGTGTCATCTGAATACAGAAATGTAACAAGTGAGCGTGAGATTCAAGCGATTTCAACGAATCCTGATGCAATCCCTACAATTGAAAGAACTGCCTCTGGCTATTTCATTGACTTTGATACGTTTTCTGAGGATTCCAGCGAGCCGGAAACAATGCCAGTAAAAAGAACTTTTACAGAACAAGCAACAGACCTTTTTCACCACTTGGAAAAGACCTATCTGGTTTCACCATGGATTGAAATTTGGATTGTGTTGTATGTACTTTTTCTTCTACTTTGGTTGATTCTGGTAATAACTTTGGGAATGCTGATAAATGGAAGATATGTTAAAAAGGACACAGCAAGTAAGAACATCAACTTACTACTCAAGCCACTCAAATCATATCATCGTGACCTGAGAGACTTGTCATCAGTAAACATAACAGCTGTTTTTATACCAGGAGGTATAGCTTGGGACAGAACTGATTATGACATTTTTGGCCCAGCAGAACTGTTGAAGATTCTACACCAGTTCAATATTTCCTTGAATAACTTTGTTTCATCTAGTACCTTTTCTGATGATTGGGACTTTGAGACTGTTAATAATATGATGTCAGACTTAGAAATGTCTGCTGTATTTACAAATCATGAATATATTTAGAAGGTACATCAGATTATGAAGAAATATATTGTTATGATCACTAGGGTCATAATTTCTTGCACAAATCTGCAAACCCTAGAAATGTATTAATGTATAATCAATGGGAATATTGTCCTAGGCCACCAAAGGGTAGCTCAAAAACATTTTTGGGAAAATGTCCATACTTTTCAGGTTTTAATGTTTCCAATCCAGAATCATTTTACTTTAAAAATGTTAATAAGACAGGAATTAAAAGTATGTTGAGAAATACCAAGCAAATTTATTCTGCAGCATTTTATGCTCAGCTGTCTTCACTCGGTTTTGACTTTTGGAAAGATAACATTCAGACAAAAGCAGTTTGGGGCACAAAAGGCGGGCAATTACAGGGATTAGAAGCCTTATTTAGAACCTGCATCATCCCAGAGTAATTTATGTTTTTGAATGACACTGTCCAACAGACATCTTGTCTTGGGTTAGCCAAGATAAAAGACCTAAACATACCGTGTACACCAACACCTACCCTGATAGTAACACTTCAGAGGGGGAAGTCGACGTACATACTATTTTGCATCACAACAGAACAGATCCAGATTGGAAAAAATGGTTCATCTGGCCCACAGGCACAAACAACTGTCAAGATAGATTCTCGAATAAAACACGGGGGTTCAAATTCACTAGGCCAGACCCAAGATATGTTCAGAGACAGAATCCATGAATAGTAACAACATACAGTGTAGGGAAACTGTCCCTTGAATGGCTACATAGATGTAAAACAACACTTATCTTTACTTAAAGATGGTGCTGATCTTAAGGACTTCGTGCAAGGACCTACTAAACCACGTCATAAACGTTTTATGTATGCCGGTATCAATGCTGCTTATAATGAAGCATGGACGATTATGCAAGCATAGACTACAGAAAGAATCTGAGAAATTTATCGTATTAATTTAGAGAAAACTCTCTCTGTGGTTGACAACGGGTTAATGACTCTGTCATCCAGGATATATTCTTTGGACAGCAGAGTATCCTCTGCCATAGACATAATGGAACAGGACTTGGTCATGTTGCAACATGGTCAGTCACAATTACGTTCTATCATGCTATTAGGTTGGACTTTGCAAAACCTTTGTTCAGGGTATGCGCCTTGGCGTTTAATCAATACTACGTCACTGTTTTCAGAATTTAATCTCACTGATATACAGATCAAATTGGCACAGAGGGGAGCAGACTATACAGAGCTGAGCATTGAAAAACTGGAGATATTGCCATTTACAGTCGCTGAAAAAACAGCCATTGAATGGGTTATACACGGAACAATCACTCTGCCTGTTACAGTTTTCCATTTTCATTATTGCCTAAAACATATACCAGCAGGCACATATGAAAGGCTGGGTAAAGAATACATCAAGACATCCTGGGAAATACCGTACACACACAGATGTTGGAGTGGGGGAATAGAAGTGTTTCTTAGTGGTAAAAATTGTGAAAACGCACTAAGCGGTTCTCTCCTTTGTCAGGGTATTAATTTACACGGGGCCTGCAATTGTTTCTCTAACAACTTATCCTGCAACCTACAAGGTTCACCAGCTGCGGTGATTGATCCAATTTTGAACAACTTTCTAATGGAAGTTACATTATGTTAATCGATCGCAGCTGCTTTGGCATGTTGCCAGGTTTACCTTATCTAGTAACTGTGTCAGTCAGGGTCACTTGCTGTATGCAAGTATTGTTTCCAAAAACCAAGTCAGACTAGGAATTGCCGCTATGGCCTTCAATGAACATCTCTTCTATACGAATCAATACTTAAGGCAGAAAGAAAGCCATTCTTTTACAGAAAACTGTGCCACTGACCTCTGCCAAAGAGACCTATGATCTGCAAGTCGCAAGGACTTCTGCAGAGATACTTTCCCTCTTAACTACAAATTGCCCTGTACATTTCTCAGAAATGTTAAGTCTTATCTTAAACATGTCTGATACGAGTGGTATTGTACTTGTATTTAAGACAGTTTTTTCGGGACTGTTAGCACCCTTTGAAGCAGTCCTCGGAATTTTTCCAAACTTTGTCCACTCTGTATTTGGCGGATTGCTTCTCGTTTTGGGACTCGCTGCAGGGATACTATTTTTGCTCCTACTGCTGCGATATGGCAAGTCAATCCACATGCCGTGGTGACCACTCTACGGAGCGCATCGTCCAAATTTTGGGACTACCTTGTTTAAGAGAATTGAATACCACATGGTTTCTATTATTCAGATCAATTTGGCAGGATTGCATCTTACCTGTTCTATTATGCCTGCTATGCAGAGAATAATGCATATTAGATACCTGTCTCACACTCCCATCAGTCATCTCAACGGATGTTGATACTTTGCTTGAACCAATAACGGCCCATGCACTGTGTTGTCCTCAGCGGCTACCAATTCTGATTACGGCATTCATTGAGTTCTCACAGATGCAAAATGCTACTGCTCTGTACGAGAGGAAACAGGCACACAGGTACCCTACAATTTGAACATTGCTAATGCGACCAATGCTGACAGCGATGCTTCACATCTATGTGCGGTTGATCTTCTTAACAAGGTAATCCAACTTTCACCTACGATGGTGGACGACTTTTTTACAGACTTAAAAGATTTGATGTTTTCTCCAAACAATTCCACTGACTTTTGATTTGGCACACAGTGTTCTGAGAGACTCTGAATTCGACCTTCATTTTTTAAAACAAAGTTCTAACTTTGGAACTCTTTTTCCTATGATTCATTTTTTATTCCAAATTTGTATTTTTACTTTTTTTTTGGCACAAAGTAATCTGCTTAAAGTAGAACTATTCATAGAGAACTAGAATTCTATGAAAATTTCCAGAAACAATGTTTGACCTTGTCCTCATACAAACAGTTTTAAATAATCTGTCATGAAATGGTTTTGGCACCTTTTTTATTCTGTATTTACAAGACATTTTATGAAAGTATTTTCATGATTCATTTAGTTAGCATTTTGTATGCTAACTAAATGAATCACCTATATGCTTGTAATGAAACATTGCTTTTAAATGCGTACAGCACAAATGCTTTTTTATGTATTTTGGGTGGGTTTTTTACACATCATGTTTAGATATGTTTAACGTGTTTAGAACTTAGTAATGTCGTACCTAAGAAAGTGGAGAGGGTGTTGTATGGCGTCTTAGATTCCTGATCGTTTTTCCTGATTCATGCCCTTATCTAGGGACAATTCACGTTGCCCTTATATAGGCATAGAAATCAAGCCTTTATTTAGGCATAGCACATGCAACCTAAATACAGGCATAGCTACTTCCATCTGTTCACCAAACGTCACAACATTTTCTTGGAAAACCAGTTTAAGCCGTTAGGGACTTCCCCTTGCTTGAATATTGATTTCTCCAAGAACTCAGTTATTTTACAATGAACAACTATTCCCCAGGAGTTCGTTCATGATGTTCATATGCCTGACTTTATGTCAAACATGGCATTCCTAAACACCTTCATGGTATAAATATACCTTCACTTGCTATGGCAAAGCACGGTGGTTCGGAGCAGTTCAAAGAACTACTTGCCTGACGCAGCTTGCTACAGCAAGTGTCGAAAGAAGCCGACTTTCCAGCTGACACACTGATCAGGAAGCTGCCCTCCTCTGCCTAGAATCCAGCTCCAGTGTTTCTGACTTCCCTTGCGGGGTGTTGGGAAATCGAGTCCTGAGACACATATACCAGACCTCCTTCATTCTAAAAAGCAATGGAGCTGATTAGAACCTAGAGAAACCTTTGGTAGATTCTTGGCAAAACTAAACCTATGCAAAAGACCAAAATTACTTCTTCCCACGTACAAGACCTAGGCTAGGTACATTGGGGTAGGCATATTTTAGAAGCACCAGTTGAGTATTTTAGTCTATGTTAGTTATGTATGTATTTTATATGGCTTAGTAACCATACAAGGCTCTTACAGTATTATTTCATATTACTGTTTACGCTGTACGCATTATACTTTGCATTCTGCCTAACAATTGTAGCAGTTCACCTCTCTTGCACGAGAAAGAAGACTGTGCAATAAAGCTTTTTATTGAAAACGCCCGTCTCACTATTTCTCTGCAAACTCTGTAGAAATGAAGCATGCACGATTGACTGAGTAAAATAGTTATCTATTGTTTCTACAACTCTTAGAGATATGTTCTTATTCTTGCGGAAACAAAGTTGTCATGTTCATGCAGTTGTCAGAAACTAATCCCTTCTTGTAAATTCGAGAAAGTTTCTTGTGACCTCTGAGCTAACTGGCACTCACTATTAAGTTTAGTATATTCGATAGAGACCTATTGAACTAAGTCCTACGTCAAATCTATAGGATATATTATTCCAATGCGCAGAGCCTATTTGGAATATAGGCACTACTCTACAGCCTCTATCCTGTTTAAAGGTAAATTCACAGTGATGATTTCTTTCACTTCAGCCTTCAACCTCATTACATCCAATAGCTATGCCTTCAATGCAGCCTTGATGATACACTGACTCAATGTATTCCTCTGACTTACTTTACTATTGTTGTGGACTCTCAACCAGGACTCCAAGTTGGCTCCATCTAAAAAGTGCTAACTTCTAGAAGGTTCCTCACTCGTACTTGTTTCTAGAGTCACACCGCTTGGTCCTCTCACCGGAGTTTCCCATATCTGCCTATCTGAACTGGTATTCACCATGGGTACAGACAGTACAGTACTAGAACAAATGCGTACTCCTGTTGTATGTAAATATTTTATACCTATGGAGCTATACTTACCAATAGCCCCTATACCAATTATCAATAATCAGTCAGTTGGCAGTGAGGAAAGTTCAATCAATTATTAGCAAAGTACTCTACGCAGAGGAGCCTCCCCACGACCTCCACCCTCGAGGTCTGCAGAGAAGACTGAAGACTTACATTCAAAACATGGCATATATACCTTTTCATTACACACATGAAACACTATAATATGAAAAGTACCAGCCGACCCTCGAGATCCCAGGAATTACCATATATGGCACACATAATTGGTTTCATTATTAGACACAGCTATTGTGGATGTAGGTCAGTAGGGGTGACTCCCTTTCGTCTTGGTGCTAGGGAGGGTAAGAGCGGCGCCTTCAGGAATGAGCTTATCGCACTAGACCCAAGATGCGACCTTGGTTCCTAAAACCGAAAGGAGAACTCCCCACATTCAGCTGTCCACTATAACTCATTATATTCGTGCAAAGAATAACATGTGATCTCCACTGAAGCTTAAACAGCAACATATCAACATGGCGCTTGTCTTGTGAGGGCCTAGCCTATGTACAAAAACAATCGATATACTTCTTTAAGAACGAATAAATGCAAAATATATTCTAATAAGTGCAAAATACATCCTACTAATTCAAAGGTAAATACTTATTGATACATCATGCTAATACAATATATATCGACAGTACGAGCTTATTATATTTTATACATGAGCCCTGGGAAATCAGATTTTCATCCTTTAGGTCCACCCTTTTTAGCCTGATGTATCTAATAAGTACGGACTTCTCAATCTTCGAAAATTCTTTCATCGATCTACATTAGGTCATTTATTTCCTGCTGAAGTAATTGGGCCTTAGCTTTTGTGGGTGAAGGGGTTTTTATGGTGGAAGCAAGTTTAGAAGCAAGGCACGAACAGCAGGCTGGTCCGTACTGTATGCAAAGACAGCAGGTAAGCAAGACTGCAGCTATCCCTGCTAGAATCATCAGGATTTTCCATCCCTAAGTGGAAAAGAGGTCCCAGAGCCAGCCAGACAGTGACCAAGTCCCTGTATCTGTATGTATGGAGTCAGGGATATATACACAACAGCAGCTGCCGATCACGCGGCATGCCCCCCCTCGATCGGCTAGGATAACGTCCAAAAACATCCGATTTTGGAGCTTGAAGCTCTACAGTTATATTTGTCAATGTACCTGCTGTAATATTAATCACCCTCTCCACTACTCTTGATAGACGACGTACTTCTTTGCTGGTTATAATTGGTCCCCAAGTGGGAAATACTCCTTTTACAATGTCAACAAAATGTTGTTATGGGGTATCGGTTTGATCAGTATCAGTAGTGTCTATAATTCTAGGTAACCTATGCAAAGACAAACTTCGTTTTTCTAATCGATCATGTTTATGATAATCAGTTGGGGCTATATACACTGGAGGGTACAAGAAAGATAAGTAACAACGCCCAGGCCATCCTCGAGGGAGCCAAGTATACGCAGAGTCTCCACACACAAAATATACAGTGGGAGGAGTGAGCAAGGGAGGGCTACTATAAGTTACATCCGATAAGTGTAATTGCATATTCTCCTCCCTACCGGGATATGACCAGTTCCTTGAACACAAAAGGTGAGGTATGATTTAAAATAGGTTTTGGGAGTGCTTCATCATTAGTGACGTTCCGTTCCCTAAACTGCCGAAAATACTGGGTATGATTGAACTCCTCGAAATCCATTCATTCATTTTTTAGCCATGTTGAAATAGCTTTCTCTGTATACACATTCATGCAGGCTTCTGGGTCCAAGGACCCCTGACCTCCATTTCCCTTTGGGTCAAAACCTCAATGTACTTCTATATACGCTAGGATCATGTCGTAATCCTTTTCAGAATATGGTTGCGGATCTACTACGTAGTGCATGTACATTACGGAAAACAATTTAAAGCAGGATTCGCAACTCCCCAAAAATGATAAAGGTTGAGAAATAAACTGATCCTGCCTATGCATAACAGAGGGTAAGAGACCACAAACCCAACAATTTGTAGTGTTGGTAGCAATATGAGTTTGATGTAACATTTCAATGAAAACATTTTTACTATAAGTCTGGCGATGTCTCTCTTTATGCGGACCATTGTATAAAACACATGCTCAAGTGGAGGACTCGTAGTCCCTATAAGCTTATGCACTGGATATTGAAATTCCAAATATACAAATACACTCATTAAAATTATCAATCAAACAGTAATGCTGACTACAAAGCATATTTTTACAAGTGATGTCCAACTGGAGAAGACAGGTATATAATCAAAATGACGACGTGGTACAAAAGGGCGTTCCTCTTCGGGAACGAAACAAGCAAAGGGATACATGCTAGCTAAAAGTCCAATACTAATCTGGGGCTGCGCAGTGCGGCCTGCCAGTGTCTCGCTCAATACCTCAGATAGCTTATAGTGAATCCTACAACTCAAGCTCTTTCCTATCTCCTAACACCTTTATCTGAGATACTGTGTTGTTTTCTGGGCCGCAGGTTGTACCGCAAACGACCAGGTTCCTCCTGATCGGAGAACAAAACAGGCAAAGGAGCATTCCCTACCACAGGATTAAGATGGGCTTCTGGTTCAGCACCCAACTCTGCTGGTGCTGTTATCTGAGCTCCCAAAGGTTCCGCAACTCCCTCCTCTGGCCCTTCACCAACGTGGAGGACATCAGAGAAAGGAACAAAGCGTATTGCCCGCTCTCCTTCCTGGGTCAGGATATCTCCACTTTTTTGCTGATCATACGGAAGTGGGAGAGGCAACCTTTTAGTATGCGACATGTGCGTCCAATGTCGCCTTCGGTCCACCTTTACTGCTGTTCGGGTTGCCAGGAGGACCTGATAAGGTTTGGTCCATTGAGGCTTCAGACTAGACTTCCGCTGGTAATTCCGGATTAACACCCAGTCGCCAGGTTCCAAACGATGTCTAGGACCTTCTGAAAGCGGCTGCAGTAGTGCTGACACCTGTTGATGAATGCAACTGGAATTCTTTAGTCAAAGTATACAAATAATCTGTAATCATAGGGTACTCAATATCACGGAAAGATTTTGGTCTAGGGACACCCCATACATTAGCTGGGCGTCCAAAAATAACTTCATAGGGGGACAGTCCAGCTCGAGAGTGTGGTGTAACTCATATAGACATTAATGCTAAAGGAAGCGCATCAGGCCATTTTAACCAGGTTTCTTCTTGTATTTTGGCCATTTTCATTTTCAAAATATTATATTTTCATTATATTTCTCAACTAATACTGCAGACTAGGGGTGTCGGGCTGCATGAAATTTCTGAGTGATATGTAATCCATTACATGTAATCCATTACAAACATGTTTCACTAATTCTGCATTAAAATGTTTTCAGTTATCTGACCAAATCACTCGCGGAATCCCATATCTTGGGAAATCTTGGGAAATACTCTTTGATCAAAGCTTTTGCTGTGGCCATTTTCCTTGGTGGGGTAAGCCTCCACCCATTTGCTAAAGGCACACACTACCACTAGGACATATTTTAGATTGTTAACTCGCTCCAACTGAATATAATACATTTGGAGCACCTCGAAGGGTAAAGAGGGTGGTGCAAAGCTTCCAGTAAGCACAGATTGCAGACTACACAAGAATGGGAATCAAAGCATGAATGCCTGCGCAAGTTCCAAAATTACTTCTTAAGTGGTGTGAAAAAAGGTGCAAACACAGGCTGGAGGCACGATTCCCTATACCCCCAAAAGTTGAGAAGCAGGTCAAAACCGGCTTACACAAAACCAAATACATAATAGCCCAGCACACTTTTATGCATGAAATATAACAATGATATGATAATCAAAGAACAATGTTGTTTCAAAGATGAGTCGATGTTGTATTCCAAATCATACTTTATTTATTCTTTGTTAAAAACTTTTGAAACCACCTTGCTGCAACAACACTTGTGTTTTGAGATCTTTAGTCTTTTTCTCTGTTCTATCCTTACTCTCATTTTACCTATGTTCATAATACTGAGCCATACTTAATATGATCGAGGGAGTAGAAGTGGAAGTGGTCCAGGTGCTCTCGGCTGCCTGTAGGCGAGCCAAGACCTCCGGGAGCAAATTCGTTACAAAGCGATTCACAAATAATCTTACCACTCTTTCCACTGACAAATCCTATCCACTGAAATCAATGAATACACCTTCGAACCTGGTGAAAAAGTCTGAAACACTTTCGTCTTTCTTCTGTTTGCATGCTGTTAATTTATCCCAGTCTACCTTCCGGGGTGTGATTAAAGAGTGCATATAGGTAATTATTCGTCCTGGTAGAGCCAGTATTTCTGCCCTAGGCTTGTCTCCAGGTTTCCGTTCCTTTTCCCAATCTTTGAACTGGTCCCAAGTTCCTCCTAATTCGGCGGCATTGTCAATGTCATGCACTTGACGCCATACATCACTCGGACTAATAATCCAAAGAATAACTGCCAAAGTCATTACGGTTGATCCTGCGGCCTCTGTGAGCTCTTTGTAATATGCAGTTGGATTCTTTCGGGGGTCGGGAAGATGTGTTTCTAAGGAGAGAACCTCACTTTGTTTCCATGGGGTGTATACCCATTGCTCCTGGAACCGGGATTCCACCCGAGCCCTGGACACCTGATTATTACCGTCCCTCACCTCCGGGACCTCAGGGTGATAAATAGGGTGCACTTCTCTCATAGGATGTTAGGAGTCGAACAACAGGGGTTTTAAGTGTAATCGGTCTCGATATTTCATCAAAGTGGTCACCCTTTTATATACATCCTCCAATCCCATTTCATACCTATACGCGCTATCTAGGATGTCAAATAGTACCTGGGGCACTCGCCCGTCAGGGAAACTAGATTCCCACCGGGAAATTAGGCAAGTTGCCATGTGTTCTAATGTTAACTGTTGCATGATGGGCTCATAATCCCTAAAAGTGCTCCACACATCAGGAATGGTGTAGATAGGATTCAACATCCATTTGGATGCTTGGTCCATAATTCTCGCCCGTTCTTCCTGTTCTGCAGATGATCTGGTAAACAATCTCCGGGGCTCTACGTTTCCGGCTTCCAGAATAGGGGTGGCGCCTTGTAGTGTGGGGGTCGCTGCCAAGGACCGCGGAGTCAACATACTAGCTTGTGGAGGCATTATTATCGGGGACAATCCTGGCACCGTAGTTGTTGTGGGTGACAAAGTGTGGAATTCCATTACTGGAGGAGGTAATCTAAAGGCAGCCGCCACCTGAGCAGGGGCAGTTGCAGCAGCAGGGAGAACACGGGCTGCTGGGGCAGTCAAAGGCGCCACAGGGACTGCAGGATATACGCGTTGCGGTGCATAAGGAGGTGGTGGGCGTATATCCAAAAGCGCCTCTATTTCATCCTCAGGCTCTGTACGTGTGGCATAACTCTTATCTACCTCTAACCTAAACTGTCTGTTCGAAGCCTCAATGCCCTTTTCTACCTGCTCTCTGTCATGTGCGACAGCCTCTTGTGTAATTGTTTGCCCTTGCTTAATTTTGTACAGTTTTTCCTCGCGCATGCGTCTTTGCTTTGCTTCCTTTTGCCACATTCCTAAAGAATCAAACATGGCTTGCTTAAGTCTCTTCGCAAACAAACAGTCTTGCAAGAATTGAATTTTCTTTTAATCAAAAGACCCAGTTCAGGGCCACTGTAATTCCAAATTTTTTTGTTATATCGGTGCCATAAAGTATTAAATAAAATAGGGGAAATACCATGCTTTACATACATATCATTACTTGGGCTGCCCTCCGGTGGGGCTGGTTCACTTTCGCTCAACCGTTCTTCTTTTCCTCGACATCCACATCCAAAACATAACTTACTAAAACACGGCATCTTTCCTATATCAGGGACTCTATTTCAATCACAAAGCAATCAGATTGACATGGCCATGTCTCACACATTCATGCGTTCATCGCTAAATTCACTTTTTATCATCGCACAACATCAAGCATTCATTCATCAAATCAAATCGACATGTCTTTCCAGATAAACGGAGCCCGTCGACTCTCGTTATGGAGAACTGACCAAAGCAAATTCCAAGCCAAAAATATACTGAAAATAGGCAGCTCAGAAACTACCCAGAAACCGTCATACAGGTTTTTAGCCACAGACCGGCCTACGGACCATCCTCTGACCCTCCAAGTTCACCCTCAAAGCTATTCCGACTAAGCGTGCTGCCTTAGCGTCACTTCGGATATGCTAGGAAGGCTACCCAGGTTCAGCATAGGGTTTTCCGAGAACAGTCCGGCCGGGTGACACCACCAGTGCTACACCTAGGCGTCCAAGCACGTTTCTACAATTCACCAAATAGCTTGTGGAGCATCCACCCATGCAGCCACCCTGCTGCCCCATCAGATCTCCAAGTTCTCCATGGTCCTCCTGACCACTAATTCCAAATACAGTTAACTGTTTCCAAAAGGTTTTCAAAAGGAACCATCCTAAATCAACAAATAAATCCACTTACCTGGTGCACACAGGTCTGATTGCACATTTCCGCACTGCCAATTCTTGTGACCCATACACGGTCACTCTTCCTGGGTTACACCCGTAGGACTCCGGTGAGGGGCCAATAGCAGCTGGGGGTCCTCTGGTCACGGAAGCAGAGCAACCCAAAAAAGTCTCCGGTCAGTCCACCCCGCGAACAAGACCACGCCCTTCAAATCCGTTTACGGGAGGACGACCCCTGCACAGAGTCCCGGCGGAGTCGCCAACTGTTGTATGTAAATAATTTATACCTATTGAGCTATACTTACCAATAGCCCCTATACCAATTATCAATAATCAGTCAGTTGGCAGTGAGAAAGTTCAATTGTTTATTAGCAAAGTACTCTACGTAGGGAAGCCTCCCCACGACCTCCACCCTCGAGGTCCGCAAAGAAGACTGAAGACTTACATTCAAAACAGGGCATATATACCTTTTCATTACACACATGAAACACTATAATAGAAAAAGTACCAGCCGACCCTCGAGGTCCCAGGAATGACAATATATGGCACACATAATTGGTTTCAATATTAGACACAGCTATTGTGGGTGTGGGTCAGTAGGGGTGACTCCCTTTCATCTTGGTGCTAGGGAGGGCAAGAACGGCACCTTCAGGAATGCGCTTATCGTACTATCAGCCAGATGCAACCTTGGTTCCTAAGACAGAAAGGAGAACTCCCCACATTCAGCTGTCCACTATAACTCATTATATTCATGCAAAGAATTGCACATGATCTCCACTGAAGCTTAAGCATCAACATGGCGCTGGTCTTGCGAGGGCCTAGCCTATGTACAAGAACAATTGATATACTTTTTTAAGAACGAATACATGCAAAATACATTCTAATAAGTGCAAAATACATCCTACTAATTCAGAGATAAATACTTATTGATACATCATGCTAATACAATATATATCGACAGTACGAGCTTATTATATTTTATACATGAGCACAGGGAAATCAGATTTTTATCCTTCACTTCTGAAGGATCAGCAGTAGCCACAAAAGTGGTGGTAGATTCCATAGGCACCAAAGATGGACAATCCCTGTCATGTTCCCTGTTCGTCCCAATCCAGTCTCTTAAGCATGCATAGGCTGTCTCTGACCGAGGTTTCCCACTGAGCTTGGGTCGTACGCAGGAACAACAGGACCAATGGTAACCAGCACTGTAAAAGCTTCCGGTAACCGCAAAGCAACGTTAGCTTCATTCTGTACTTTTCCTCCCAAGGTAGATAGATACCCGTGCCCCCCCACTCCTGCGTATATCCTTCCCACAACTCCTGCACCATGACCCACCTGAGCTGTTGCACTTCCCGCATTGTCTAAGCCTGCCACAGCCCGTCTCCATCCCCTGATTGTGGACTATAAGGTGGAGGATGCTCAGATAACAACCAACCCAGCACGTTGTCTTCATTATCACTACTGTCACTTCCATTTGTCCTCTTACTCATGTCCTGGGAACCTCCCTACACTTCCAGCACTGGGAATACCGTTTCTCCTTCTATTGTATCCACTCTTCATCTGTTAACCTGTGCATCCCAGTCTGCGTCTTGATATGCTCTCCCAGTTTTCCTCATTCTCCCTTGGTATTTCTCCCTCTGCTTAGCATGAGCTGCACACATCCATGCATCTACCTCTTCAAACTGTGTTTGGTCTAGGCAAAGGACTTAACACAATCATTTCTCCTTTTAACTGATGCAATACTGCCTACCAAAATGAACCAAAACGTGGAAAGGACATTTCATCCTCTTTTAGTGATCATATGCCAATTTTGAAGCCAAATTTTGGTGTGGGGTCCGACTTTTGTCACCATATGATGTAATAAAAAAGAGAACAAAATTCAAGGCTCTGTGCATCATATACAGGGTACTGAATAACCAAGGACCCGACTTTTTTAGGGAATCACTGCAGCTGTACGTTCCCAATAGAGCGCTAAGATCAGCCTCTTCCGCATCACTATGCGTTCAACGAGTGAGAACAGTCACTTGGGGAGACAGACGCTTCTTGGTGGCCGCCTCGAGGCTCTGGAACTCCTTGCCCCATCACATAAAAACCAGCGCCTCACTGCTGCTCTTCAGAAGGCAAGTGAAGACATGGTTATTCACTCAATAATGCACAGGATGTGCCTCTCCGTTTCTGCCCAGCGCCGAGACACCACTTGTGGTATTTGTTCGCGCTTTATAAATTTAGAAATAAATAAATAAATAGATGTGCTGGAGTATCCTTGGGTGGTGCCTCTTCACCTACTCGAGTAACAACCCCTTCATCACCCCTGAACAGATCTCACAGTACCCTAAAACACCACATGATTTCAAAATGCAATTTTCCATTCAATAGATTACGATGGACAATCTCCTTCAACCACAACTCTCTGATAATTACCAACCAATCCCAGCACAGCTTTACACCAACTGACCTATCCCAGTGCGGCACACTTTGATGTCACTCTCACTCCTTACAACAGCTCACCCTCATTCACAATTTCTCAGTACGCACTTACTCACACACTCATCTTAATTACGTGATTGTCTTCCATCTAAAAAGGTCAATAGAATTCAGCCACACAAGAACATTCACACAGGGTGCCCCTCGACCAACGTAGATCACCTGAATCGATATAGATCACCTCTGTAAACAAGGTCCACTAGACTATTACCATACGTCCCATTCACACACAGATCAAGGTGGAGAGCTAACCATGGGTATCCATTGTGTTGGATATAATGGCCTCACACACCCTTGCGAGTGTCATGCTTCATCATAGGCAATGCTCTTCATTGGGTAGGCGGTGCAATACCCAATGGGCACACCTCAAAGAGGGGCTCTTTATCGGAGATCTTTTATCCAACTGCCTATGGGTGAAGTGGGGGTGAGGGGCCAGAACAGAGTAGATGGTGTGGGTGAGGATAAAATGAGGCACAAGGTACTGGGAAACTATTTTATTCTGGTGTTCCTCTGTCCTCTAATAAAATAAAGATTAGTCTGTACTAGCTGGAACTTAAGTTTCCAAAAGCGATACAGTACTAAGATGTGGAAGGTGTGGTCAACATGTTTCTCGCTTAAAGTTCATTGACATGCGATTCTTCTGGTCCTAATATATCAAAACTACTAACTACAGAAACATGACCTACAAGAGTGTCAGTTTACAAAAAGCACACAAATTGTTAATAAGTGTCAACAGTGCCCAGCATGTCTGACATCAGGGGAGAAGCCATTGTAAATAAGGTTTTACTGCCTGTGTCAGCATGGTTCACGCCTACCCTTCACTGCCGGGCCCATCAAACTCCGTCGTTCCTTGCCAGATTCCGTTGCCTTCTGTTCTCAATCTTTAGGCTCTAGTACGGGGTTTTAGGATTCTAAGTTCTACTTTCTCTAGACTATTTCTGGAATCTCCCTTACTTCATATGCAAACCATCCAAATCTGCTACCAACTGTCACCGTTGATAATTTCACTTTTTTTGTGAAGTCAGATTTAACTAAAGCTACAATGGATAAACGGTGGGAACTCCGGAAGTTGATTGATGCCTTTAAAAATTTAGGCTGCCTGGCCTATCTTCAAGAACCTGCTCGCCTTAAGGTCATTCGTGATGGGCAAGTGGTCTTTTTCACTGATCGCCTATCTGCGTAACAATGTTTGGAAAAATTCTCCCGCGATAATGAAAAAAGAAACCAAAAAGAAAAAGAAAATTAGTGCTACACTACTCTGTTAGGGTATAAAGGGACAGGTTTATATATAATTTCTTCTTTACACTTTTATTTTTTTTTACATTCCTTCTTTTCTTCTTTTCTTTCTTTCTTTTGCTTTGTGTGTCTTTCTGAATCTGAGTTAAATATAGATATAATAAGGCATGAATTTAAACATGGTTTGAGCAACCACTCATGCATGCTTCTTCACTATGCTGCCACTTCAGCGGCAGCAAATGCTAGAGGGGAGCTCCCCCCCAAGGAACGGGCCGCAGCAAGGGAGGGGGTGGGGTTGTCACAGGGGCAAGGGTGACAACTGGTGTCGAGGGTGGTGGGTGGAATTAAAGGTGAAAAATGTGATTGCAAGATTTGACTTTTTTTTTTCTAAGAGAAGTAGGAATGAAAATTTAACGAAGGTAAAACATATGGAGGAAGAGGGGAACAATATGTATAAGATCAATAGTATATCAATTAAATGCTTAAGTTAAGAATTTTATGTTGGAATGTAGATGGCCTAAACAGTAAAAGTAAAAGAAACTTAGTACAAGAAGAGATTAAAATGTATAACCCTAATATAGTGCTGCTCTCAGAAACTCATATAAAATATCAAGACAGAAAGCTGTTAACCCAATTAGGCTGCGAATTGGTTGCTTGTACTTCTTTAAATGAGACTATAAGGGGGGTTGCTATTTTAAAACAAAGAACACTCCCATTAGAGATAATTAAAACTGCCTCAGATACTAGAGGAAGATGGGCAATAGCACAGATGCAAGGTGCTAAGGTTAAACTGGTATTTTGTGTGGTATATGGTCCAAATATTGATAAACCCAAAGTTTATGAAGATCTAAGTTTAGAACTACTTGAATGGGAAGGGGAAACTATCATTGCTGGTGACTTCAATTGTGTTATGAACTATAAAATAGACTCTACGGGACCTATGAACTTCAAAAGAATGTACAAAGTAAGAGCTGCAATTTTAGAACTTGCAAGATTAAACAATATTAGAGATCTATGGCGGTCTAAGCATCCTAGGTTGGCAGGCTTTACTTACTACTCTGCCCCACATAGATCATGTTCTAGGATTGATATGGTATGGGCTTCTGAACAAATTTTAGAAAATTGTGTGATTGAAATCTGCCCCAAAGTTACATCGGATCATAACCCTCTGCTTTTGGAAGTTAATATTGAAAATCAAAATGGAAAACCACGAAAGTTCACTTTTCCCAGACACTTATTAGTTGATTTAACATTCATTTCATTAATTAAAAAACATATACAGGAATTTATTTTACTAAATGTTAATTCAGCGAGTATTAATACGGTATGGGACACTTGTAAGTGTAGTATTAGAGGGTTTGTCCAGCAGTATGTATATAGGCTTAATGCAGAAAACCGTAATAAGAATAAAAATATGACATCTAAATTATCAGACCTGGAAGCGCAATTGGCTGAAGCAACATTGCACTCAAAAAATAATATTGAGTTGCTTAGAGCACAATTGGCGGAATTACAAGCCGGACTTAGAAAAATGTTGAGAGAAAGGTATGTTGTAAAATTACATAAATACAAATTAGATCAATACGAAGGCGGCGACTGCATTGGAAAAATATTGGCCTTTAAAACTGCGGATAGAAAAGCGAAAACCAAAATTAAGGAAATAATTGGATCAGATTCAGTGATATATGGACAAGAGGATCAAATACTAAATCAATTTGTTAAATTTTACCAACATTTATACACCCCAGAGGAGTCACCGAATAAAATAGAGATTGTAAAATATCTTGATCAATATCTAGGACCACCGCGAGCATTAAACTTTGAAGTAATCCAACAATTAAACTCTAATATTACTACTGAGGAGATAAAACTTGCTATTGACCATTTACCAGTAGGTAAAGCGGCCGGTGAAGATTGTATACCCGGTGTACTTTATAAACTTTGCTATCAAGAGCTGGCACCAATTCTACAAAAAGTAATTAATTCAATTATTGTGTCTAAAGAAGCACCTTCCTCATGGAAACTTGCCAAAATTATATTTTTCCTAAAAAAGGGAAAACCGGAAAAAGAGTGTGGCTCGTATCGGCCCATATCTTTACTAAACTCTGACGTGAAAATTTTTGCTAAAATCTTAGCTAATCGGTTAGCTCCCCATATGCCTGACATTGTCAATCCTCAACAGCACAGCTTTGTGGTTGGTAGAGATACCACTTTACATGTTAATACCTCAATAACAGCTTCGGATGTAGCAGAAACCACAAACACCCCACTCGGTATGATAATGTTAGATGCTGAAAAAGCATTTGACCGAGTGGGGTGGGAATATCTGTGGACAGTATTAAGCAAAATGGGTATAAATGGCTCCTACCTAGATTGGGTTAAGTCAATTTATGATGAACCACGGGCCGTGATTAGTTATGGAGGCATAGATTCTGATAATTTTAAGATTGCAAGAGGTACAAGACAGGGATGCCCCCTCTCCCCATTATTGTTTGCCCTATCTTTAGAACCTTTTCTAAATGCTTTAAACGATCAAATCAATATAATACCAGCTCAACATGGGGATATTACTCTCAAATTAACCGCCTTCGCGGATGATATCGCAATATATACATCGGATGTCTGTAAAGCTATGCCCGCAATTATAGAAGAAGCACAAAATTATGGGAAAATCTCTGGGTATAAATTAAATGTCAACAAAACCCAAATTATACTAAATTACACTCCGGCTACACGTACTTACAATACCTGCAAAGAAGACGTATACTTAGGTATTAAACTTACTGCTAAAGTGGGGAAAATTGTGGAAATAAACTATGGGTCATTCCTTAAAGAAACTGCTGCGAGTTTTAAAAAATGGCATAAGATACCCCTGAGTCTGCTAGGGAGACTCAATCTGATTAAGATGAAAATCTTACCCAAGCTGCTTTATTTGTGTAGAGCTATACCGTTACAACCAAATAAGCTTTTTTTTAGAAAGTTGGATGGCATCTGTAGTAGCTTTATCTGGGGGTATAAAAAGGCACGAAGGGCGGTCAAATTTTTGACATTACCAATTTCCAAAGGGGGACTTACCTTTCCGGATTTTAATCTTTACTTTTTAGCTACTTTTCTTTTACACATTAGGAGCTTATTAAAAAATACTCCTTCTTTATTTTTCCATCAATATATGTTGGGGGCTGATGCCAATCAATTTCTTTTACGGGTCCATGATCCAAACTACTTTAAAAGAGTAAAATTCAAGACTGCTAAGCATGCTATAAGAATTTGGGACAAAATTCTGCACATTAGTAATAGCTCATTTTACAACGCTGAACTTAGATTATGGAATAATCCTGGCCTTCCGGGTATATTTTCGGACGGTTTGGGTAATCGGTGGATAAGACAGGATATAAAAACACTAGGAGACCTTTATGGTACTAATGGTTTGATTGATTTTGAGAACTTAAAAATTACAAACGGGCTTACGGATGATATGCACTTTAAATATAGACAACTGAGAGATTTTTTCTGTAATAAATTGAGAATAACGGAAGTCAAACAATCTGATATTCTTGAGGGTCTTTACTCTGAAAAAACTAAATCATTAATTAAATTGGGATATCAATTGCTCATCAAGGATAAGGGAGAAAATACAACTCAAATCGCAGCCAAATGGTCCCGTAGATTAAATCAAAATATAAATTCAGTACAGATCGGAAGTGCCCTAACCCATCTAAGTGATATAGTTCATTCTTCTAATCTCAAGATGCAACTATATAGGACAATCACTGAATTGTATTATACGCCACAAAGAATATCCAGCTGGGCACAAGGTAACTCGTTATCAGATAAATCTTTGTGTGTTAAATGCAATACTGCTGCGGCTGGAATTGAACATATGCTATTCTCCTGTCCAGCACTCTCCAATTTTTGGAATCGAATATCCTATCATCTTCGATATAATCAGATATATTCACCAGATCTTACAGTACAAATGGTTTTATTAGATATCCAAGATAGGAGTTGTCCCAATAAGGATCTTTTAACGATTTTGCTAGCATGTGCTAGATTAACAGTAGCTAGGGTCTGGATATCTAAAGAGCCCCCTAAGGTTGCGGATTGGTTATCATTGGTTTATGAAATTAGAACTATGGAATTCTCTTTAGCTAAACTTAGAGGTCCAAAAGCCCTTCTGAGAAAAGAAAAGATATGGAAGCACTTCTTTGAAGGCCAAGAAATGTGATTAGGTCTATACTTATTCTGTTTTTTTTGCTTTAGCAGTTCATTACTATAACGGTAGAGCTAATATGAAGTTTTGTTTATAGCTTATTTTGTATTGTTTCCACTCTTCTATTTTCTGTCTGTATCAATTGTATATGTATGTTTAGTATGGAATTGAAATGTAATGAATTTTGTCACTTCTTGCAAACAATAAAAATGTTAAAAAAAAAAAAAAAAAAAAAGGATTCTAAGTTCTACTTTCTCTAGACTATTTCTGGAATCTCCCTTACTTCATATGCAAACCATCCAAATCTGCTACCAACTGAAAGGGTCGAGCCCCTCTGTTCCAGACCTGTTCAAGATTCACAATTTGACAGTCCTTTTTTTCCGCATGAAAGTGTAAAGGGGAGAAAATTCATTAGGTGAGGAATCAACAAATTGATACTCCTCTTGAACACACAGTAACCACAGACAACTATTTAGGGTTAGCTGATTTATTACAAAGCAAAAAATAACTGAACGTAAACACACCTCAATGTGAGGGTTTAGAAATACATCAGAATTAGCATGAAGCCAAATCTATGAACCCAGTATAGACAATGCAACATCAGCAATACAATTAATTCAAGAAGTAAAATACAGAATATGAAAAAAGCATGAGCCCAAGTTTCCCTGCATCGAGGGTTGGTGAGTAACAAGCAGTAATCTATCAGCTCTAGCTCTTAAATGAAATCCCTACTTAGGCATCCTTAGGAAGAAGGATAAAAGGTGTCAGAATGTGAAGTCTTCCTAAGCAATCTCTCCACGATCAATTTGTCATGTAGCATAAAGCTACCAAAGACAGAGCTCCTACTAAGATGCGCTCTCTCTGAAGGCAAAGAAGAAGTGGGCACTCTCTATACTCTCAACAACACATTATTCATAGGTGATAACCCCTGAATCCGGTTCGAGCAATGCTCTTGGTACACTAAGGAAGATGTTTTTACACAGGACAGCGGTGTTCCTTCCTTGATACATTTTGTCCTTGGTTCCTGTCTCAAGTCACATGATTGTAACTTCCTCTCTCCTTGCCTGACTAGTACAACAAAGACATTATTCTAAGTTACATGAGCTCATCTTTCATCCGCAACACAAAACATGAGAAAGAACAAATTCCACGCCACACATGAAATTCAAACTCTTGATTCAAAAGCGAGTTTCCAGGGAACTGCATTTCAGGCTTACAAGATTCAGCTATCATATGAAAGCATTACGAAATGGCATGAAAAATAAGGCACTTTCAATAAATACATTTGCCTACATGTAAAAAATGGCTCACTTAATAAACACTTAATCTTATACATACATTTTTTGTTGCTTTTTGGTATATAAAATGAAGGTATCCTGATGTAATCATTATCAGTTATTTACCATTATCATATCTGTGAATGAACAAGAATGAAAAACAAAATGAATGTGTTTTAATTATGTAGTCATAATTTGTATTGTAATTTGATAAAGATTGTGAACAATATCAGTTAACTCACTCAGCTGGGCACACAGTTATTCAGGTACATGCAGACTTGAACTACAGTACTATTTGGGGGTTGACATCCCGCAAATACTGTGTAGCACACAATATTACTCTCAGAGAGTCTGGCCAAGAAATTATACACAGAGGATTCAGACGCACCACGGTGTGCGCCACTGAAACTCATTGTTACTTATACAGCTGCAATGCATACCAGAAGCCATGATCATCTGTTCTTGGATGACTTTGCTATCATCAAGTTACTTCCTGGTTGTTTTGTGAGGGTGGTGGTGTATGGTGTATGGTGAATGGCATCTTGATCCACAAGGCTAGTGGTGATTGAGTTGACACACGGATGAGTGATGGTTCACCTGTATTTCATGCTGATTGCACTGTAATTTCTTTTATTCAGGCGTCCATTCACCTTCAACAATCATGGGATCATGTTTTTTAGTGTCATTTTATATCCATTGGTTGAATCTCTGGTGTGGTGGTTCTGTACTGCATGATCATCATCCTTTTATGGCTAGAAAGTGATACAATTGGGGTCCTCCTCATTGGCTTTAACAGCTCTTGCACCCTTCCAAATTACTGGAAAGATCATCATGGCATAGACTCCACCTCCAAGAAATCGGAAAACAACATGTATGTGAATTATTTGACAGCAACCTTTTTAATCCTCTGGTCAATTCTGAAGCATATGTGGTAATCTGCCACATTTACCCTGCTTTCTAAAACTTGAAATAAAACAATTGGAGGTGCATGACGCTGTTTTGTTCCATCTGCTGCTCTTCTTGTCAGTCTGGATATTTGTTTTAAAGTTCCCTGCTTGTTATGTTTATTACGGTCAATAGCTTGGGCTAAATTCCCATATTGCGCCAATTGTTTCATTTCTTAGATCAATGTTTCTTCAATGGTCCCACTCTGTCTGGAGCAGTACATATGTTATTTATACCAAGGTTACTCTACAAAATAGACACAGTTAAGGAAAGGAAATGGATACATGTTAGTGACCAATATTGACAGTAGATAATTACAACAATGGTGCTCTGAGTTTAAGCAGTCATTTTCATCTCTTGATTTGAAAGGAAAACATGAATAACATAGTGAATATTTTGGAATATGCACTGTCAAATTGGGTATATTTTCTTTACCATCAGCCTTTAACACACAGTCCTTACACAATATATATATTCACTGAAAAAACCTAAAGGTTAAACTAATGTTATAATTAGTTGTTCAAATAAGATAAAAACTAATGTTTACAACACACTGCATTTGGCCAGTTATAGTTTACTCAGCTATTAATAACTTGCATCCTGCCATGCACCCCTTAAGACCTCACATATTAGACCACTCATGAAATGTTAAATATTATGATTGATGGCATCACTAATGACAACTCAATTGACTTAATTAATGACATCATACAATCATTGTGACAACCTGCATTTTGTCAGAGGTCCCTTTTAAAAGTACTGCATCTAATGTTAACATGGTACTACACTGTGTTTTCACAGTGGAACTACTTGGGTATTCCTTTAATTAATTTTTCTCCACCAAAAGCAGTCCGAATTCAGTTTGTGTTAGCTGTAATCTAAAATACCGACACCGTTGAATGTTCTCATTTTCTAAGCGGCAAAACACCATAAAACGTTAACGGACTTGATGAAAACATCCAGCCGAAAATTCACACTGATAAACAGTGAGCTTCTAAAACATGTATTCTTTCAGTTTTCTCCAAGTTATTAGTATTTTATTAATCCTCTTAAAATTCCGAAGATTAGATAACTGAGACATGCTGTCAGTACGACTTCTGCCGAATGCAGATTAGGAAATGAGTAGATTCAGGCAACAAGTGATAAAAATATCTGTCTGCTTCTCTCAGAAAAACATTTTTCCACATTTGAAGTGTCAAAAAAAGAACATGATGTTCTCCCTTGACATCGTAATTAATAAAAACGACCATTTACATGCACCAGGTAGTTTACATCCCTTTAAAAGAGACGCGCGAGACAAGGAAGTCAGTGTTTTGCTAAGGCCATTGGGAGCATGGTCTATAACATATCGGATAATTCCAGATGACGTCCTTCAAATTGTTTTTATTTTTTACATTTTAGGTATTTGGTGGACAGTACTTCCTTTGCCTAAATTACAAGAAAAGACACAAAATTGTCTTTTATTCAGGTTATTCAGGTGTTTAGGAGCAGCAGGCACAATGGTGTTTTGCATGGCACTCCCTAAACCAATGCACTGTTCCTCCATGTAGGTTCTCGAAAACTGGGCTACAGGAGCCTGATTTTAATTAAATGTTTAAATCATGGATGCATCTATATAAGCTCGGAAGATATGTATCAATATCTTTGAGTTCACAAACTCCCAAGGAGTTTTTTTCAGAAATATCCAGGTTTGCTACTGCAAGCCTGCTCCAATTTCCCCTAGCACACACCCAGAAATGTATCCAGGGGCCGACAATACACAAGTTTAGGGTTAGGCAAAAAGTTTGGATGAGTCACCAAACTTCAGTTTGAAGTGTGTAAACTAAAACTCTTTTCTGACTTTCGGATATATAATTACTAGTCATAATACACACGGGGATATTCTCAATGAAGTGGCGATGAGAGGCGTTAGCCTCCTTTACTTAACGCCGCTCATCACCATTTCACACTACTAAGTCACCTCCTTGAAACTCTGCTTCTATCTTCCTGTGCAATATGAGAGTGGTACGGTGACAATTGCTCTATGTCTCTGTAAAGGAGCGTATAATGTATTAATTATCTGCATGTTCAGGTACCTTTTACTACTTATATGTCCGTTTCGCTATGTTCCTTTATATTTTCTGTACTGTCCATCTGCACATAAGCTATTTGTTGTGAAGCGCTCTGATACCCTCGGGTCCAGCTAGCACTATACAAAACTCATAAAATATATATATTTTTTTTAATGTACAGGAAGGTGCCCCTTCCTGCACATTATGATTAGTAGTATTGTGTTTGCACACCCATGTATGTCAAATCATTCTCTAGTAAATACGTTAATCCAAACTTGAGAATGTGTGCGTGCTACCGCCTTTGAGAAAGATCAGACCCCTGTCTATCTCTGAATACTGAAACTATTGTGAAAGGGCTGTGGAATCTCCACAACCTATTAAGCGGAGCACAGCATTTGTGGGGCGACCGAAGTCGTCTCCTGAACCATTTGAAACTAAATTAATGAATGTAAATCAATACTCTCAAAGGTGTTGAGTTTAATTAAACATGTAGTACATTTTCATTGTATACCATGAATTATCTCATGTAAAACTGAATAAACATTTTATTTCTAAAGCAACATAAATGTATAAGTTGTTAAACAATTCATATAGAGCCAAAAAATATGTTTAAATGTACACTTCAGTCATAACAAAATCGGGTCTTGAACAATTGTAGAAACAAATACCAATGCATTTCGGGTTCTATCCAGCACAAACCCTTCTTCAGGGAATATATTAGATTTTAAGTTCCAGAAAACGTTCAAGTGTTCTTTCCACAGGAACCTACAAATGCAATGAGTACCAAAGTCTCAAAAGTATGTCGAATATATACAGATCCAATATATACATTTCTTACAGACAAAACGAAACTGATAGAATTTGCACTCCAAAAATAGAAGATGAGGAAAGGAAAAGGTGCGCGATGGTGGGGTGCATTCGTATCGTGCAAGAGAAGTGGGAAACAAAAATAGTTGGGAAACAAAATCAAAGTGATGAGGTCTGTGTAAAAAAGATTAAACGAATGTTAGGTGCATAATAGCCCTATTTGCCATATCTATCCAAGGTGCACAATGTGTGATGTGATAGGATGCTAGGTAAAGTGGAAGCTTACCGCCCACTAGAATCTAGGTAATGGAAAGCAATCACTCTTGATCCGTGAGTATAAACTCAATGCAAGAACTCGCTGAAAAGAATTCCAAATGAGAATGATGATAAATGAACA
Source organism: Lissotriton vulgaris (assembly GCF_964263255.1). Classification (NCBI taxonomy): domain Eukaryota; kingdom Metazoa; phylum Chordata; class Amphibia; order Caudata; family Salamandridae; genus Lissotriton; species Lissotriton vulgaris. Next base: position 68,599 of record NW_028254529.1, read on the forward strand.
GTACGAGATGGTCCTCAATCTAAGTGTAATTAATTAAGTGCCTAAAAGCACTTACCGATATCCGCGCCCAATGTCGCGCTGTTGAAGTTATGAACCCTTGATGTTAGATGGGGACTTCCGGGTGAATCTGAAAAAAGTCGTAGTGGGGGAACTAAGTATTGTGCTATTTACCAGAGCAAGAGATGTAATGTGCGGCTAATAAACGGCTAATAAACTAGGGAGTTTCTTACCTCTGTATGTGTGTTCGAGAGCCGAATAGAGAGATCCCGTGTGTGAGTCTGTTTCTTCCTGGGGAATATTCGAAAGCCGAGCTAAGTAATCCTGCGTATGAGTCTGTTGCTTCCGTGTTTGGTGAAAGCTATCCCAGTATGCTCTACTTATTTAAAGGCATAGCGTGCTGTATGAAGGGCGCTTGTCGAAGTGAATATACAACGAAAACCGAACAAAAATAGAAATCAAAGATGTAAAATAAAATAAAATAAAATGAATGTGTGCGTAACAGATGGTGATAAAATGCTGTGTATAATAAAGAGAAGAAACGTAGCAAACCCGAGCAATGTTGACACCTAGTTTTTTTTAACTTTATTATACAGCGATCACTAGAATCGAAAATGAGAAGAATGTATTATACAAAACGAGGTCGCATGTGTCAATTAGCAAAAACGTGAGAGTACTAGTCAATGAGGTGTATGTCAGGTGTGTTAATAGACGATGTGAGATGTTAGGTTGAATTGTAGACAAGAACCCTTGATCTATGTGAATGCTGAAGAAAGGATACTGGGTCTACTCCATGTGAACAATTGTAAACGAAACCGTGTCAAGAAAAGGAGTGCAAATTCTTCACATCATGATGACAGTGTGCTAATGTTAGTGTCTCAATAATTCCTTCTTATAAAAAACAAATCATTTCATAATGATCATTAAGACCTGACGGTGTCACTGTTCCTAGAGTTTTTATCCAAAATGTTTCTCTACGGGCTAGCGTAGTGTTGATGTCTGTTCCTGCCTTTGGTTGGATATGTTCAAGTATGGTGAAGCGCAATTGTGGTATGGTATGCGATGCCTGTACCCAATGTGCTGCTAATGGTGAGGTCGTATTGCGATTGCGAATTCTGCTCTTGTGTTCCACAATTCTGATTTTAATTTTGCGACTCGTTCTTCCAATGTATACTAAGCCACATGGACATTTAATGGCGTAAATCACTTGTTCAGTGTTACAATCCGAAGTATGTTGTAATTGAAATTGTTTGCCTGTGTGTGGATGTGCAAACTGATTGCCCAAGATAACATTGCTACATTGTCCACAATTGTGACATTTCCGCATTCCCTTATTCGTCTCTGAACGTTTTTGTTTGGGTTTTAGGAATTCACGTAGATTCCTGGATCTAGTGTGAGTAAATAGGGGTGGGCCATTGAATATAGTTGAAAAATCTTTTTCTTGATCTATGATATCCCACCTATTTCTGATGATCCTTTTGATTTGAGAGGCTTGGATGGAGTGTTTTAAGACAAACACTTCACGTTTTGGTGTTGACTTGGCACATGGTTCCAATAATTGATCGCGTGATTTGTTTTCAATGCGTGCAAGAGCTGTCTCCATTATCTCCGAGGGATAGCCCCTGGCTTTGAATCTCTTAGATTGATCCTGAATCAGATTGTTACATTGTTGAGGATCCGAGGTGATTCTTTTAATCCTCATAAATTGTGAGAAAGGTAGATGTTGTTTTAGTGTCACGGGGTGCGCGCTGTGGAAATGAAGAGCGTTATTCACATCCGTGGGCTTTCTGTAAACTGATGTGGTCATACCATTGGGGGTTTTATGGATCTCTATATCCAAAAAATGGATGGTTTTGCTTTGTATGTCATGAGTGAATTGTATTCTGGTATTTTGCAGATTCAGATTCGCAATGCAATCCTCCAACTCAAGTCGTGACCCTCTCCAAATTACCAAAATGTCATCAATATACCGCAACAAAAATAGCTGGTTTTGTCTGCCAACGTGGATTATTCAGAATGTGTGTGTATTCAAAAAAGGCCATGAATATGTTTGCATAGGAAGGCGCTCCTGGAAAGCCCATAGAAGTTCCTGTGCGCTGTAAATAACAAGCATTTACAATGCAACGGTTTCGCCTTTGGAAAATTTAGAGCTATTGGCAATGTAAATGACAATGCCATTTATTTATCTGTTTTCAAAACCAACACATAAATACAAATTTTGTCATTTACAATGCAAATACCTGCAAAGAAGCGCTGTTCCTGTGTTGTTGCTGTCTGGCCACTTCGCCACGCCTCGCGGCCCCCGCTTCGCGGGAGCCGCTCGTAGGCTTAGACTCTCTCTGGGGAACATCCTTTCTGCCTCCCTTCACGTGCTTTGAGCACCAACGCGCCCCTTGCAAGCTGTCATCTGGTCAACAGGGGTAGAGGCGGGACTGCGAGGACCAGCATTCCTAGCGGCGTGGATCGGCCGCAGCTAGTCCTCTTCCCGCCCCCTCCTCCTCCTCTTTAAAATCTGTGTGGAGTGAGTGAGCCTTGGGACCCTTCCTGCAAAGAAGCGCTGTTCCTGTGTTGTTGCTGTCTGGCCACTTCGCCATGCCTCGCGGCCCCCGCTTCGCGGGGGCCGCTCGTAGGCTTAGACTCTCTCTGGGGAACATCCTTTCTGCCTCCCTTCACATGCTTTGAGCACCAACGCGCCCCTTGCAAGCTGTCATCTGGTCAACAGGGGTAGAGGCGGGACTGCGAGGACCAGCATTCCTAGCGGCGTGGATCGGCTGCAGCTGGTCCTCTTCCCGCCCCCTCCTCCTCCTCTTTAAAATCTGTGTGGAGTGAGTGAGCCTTGGGACCCTTCCTGCAAAGAAGCGCTGTTCCTGTGTTGTTGCTGTCTGGCCACTTCGCCACGCCTCGCGGCCCCCGCTTCGCGGGAGCCGCTCGTAGGCTTAGACTCTCTCTGGGGAACATCCTTTCTGCCTCCCTTCACGTGCTTTGAGCACCAACGCGCCCCTTGCAAGCTGTCATCTGGTCAACAGGGGTAGAGGCAGGACTGCGAGGACCAGCATTCCTAGCGGCGTGGATCGGCCGCAGCTGGTCCTCTTCCCGCCCCTTCCTCTTGTTTTTCCTTCATAGCTTGTGTGGACAACGCGCACGCGGGACGCGCGCGGGGCAACGGCCGGGGCGAAGACCGGGCTAAGAGCGGGCCGTTTGAGGCCGTTCGAGGACGGCAGAGGACGGCCCTGGCCCACCCCCCTTATTGCTCCTAACCTGCTTGTTATTGTATCATCGTGCTGAGACAGGTTAGCTTAAACTGAAGCTCCCTAGTTAGTAAGTCGAGTGACGACCCTGATCTCATCGTAAGCACCATGAGTACTAGGATGACACGTAGCAAAGCCTCCAAAGGTGGTTCACAAATCTGTGGCCCTATGGACGACTTCATCACCCGCACAAATATAGCCATCGATGAAGAAATATCTAAACTTCAAACCCGGGTATCCCTAGAATTGGTAGCTGCACGTAGGCTGTCCGAGGTAATTGCCCTCTCGAAAAAATCATCCCTAGGACATATAGCCTCTGCTGTCACTCCAGCACGCCCTGCCCGCCCAAATAGTATTACCACCCAGGTTGATTTACACCAGCCCCCGATTACTTCCACCCTCACTCCGCCCTTAGAACAATCACGCATTACAGAAGAGCTAAGTTTTGCTGCACCTTCTCACGCCCAGACCCCCACCCTTAATCCCCTTTCCCAAGTATTCCCAACTACTTCCCGTGTTAGTGGTGCACAACCCAAAAGAAAACGCCAATCACGCTCAGCCTACTCTCGTAAAAAGGCAAAGGTCGCAGTCTCCCACCAGCTCACAAGACCAACACTCAGGCATGTAATGCTTTACCTGAGGGTTCCTCGAGCACACAGTCAGTATGCCAAAGTATGGGAGAGGGTCCAGCCAACACCACCACAGTAGACGAGGGGGCGCAGGTACAAGACCAGGGAAGGAATGATAAGGAATTTATAGACCAAGTCTGGGAAACATTAAAAAAACTTCTCTCACCACTCGACTTAAGATTGTCTAGGATAGAAAACAATCTACTCGAGATGGAGAAGAGCATTATTGCTCTGGCCACTCTTGGCCTGAGAAGTCTCGAAAACCAGGGCGTGTCCTTATCTGACCCACTTTCGCCAGCCCCTGTTTTGCAAGCTGAGCAGCACCCCCCACCAGTACCTGTTGCTGTAAGGCCTGTTCCTAAGCCGAGGACTGTGGCTGTGGATCAAGTTTCCATAACCGCTAAACCTCAGGCTACCAAACCGCAGATTCCCACACGGAACTCTAAGCCTGGAAAAGTAAATCCAAACCTGGTAGCATCCGCCAGACCCCAGCCTGCCGAAACCCAGGGTCCTCGTCCAAAAGAAAATTTTAGAGGAGGCTATATAGACCTTCCACCAGAGGCCAATGACTATGTGGTCGTGTTGACAGGCGTCCCTGTGATTGGCACTGACCAACACGAAAACCACTGGTCATTGAAAAATAAAACTATGCACTGGCTTAACGTCAACAGACCGATTCCCAATGGCAAAAGAAGCCGAGTAATGATGGTCCGTAGAATACCCTGGGTGGGCCCAACCAAGAAATCTAAGCAAGGGGACTGTGTAGTTGTAACTTTTGAAGACCCACATACGGAGAACCATATCTGTTCCTGGCCAACTAGTGAAGATTCTTTAGTCATACCAAGGCCGCTATCCTATTTTTATCCCCCACGCCAAGTGCATACCCAAGCGGATAACTGGTCCTTGGTGCAGCACCACCCATGGAACACCCATCCCATGAGGCAAAAGAATACTCTTTTACACTGGAATGGCCTTTCAACCTACAATAGATTTGGAGGCCTGGAGGAGGTCGATTGACTTTCTATGTTCCCAGCATGCCCACAACTAGAAAAAGCATCGTCTCCACATGTTACAGACATAATTGGAAATCCAACCAACGGCCCTCCAACTAGCCAAGCCGGGCTTCTGACTCTCTTGCCTCGGGCCATGGAACCGATCAAAATGGCCATTTTAGATTGCAAAAGAGTGGAAACGAGGCCAGACAGCCCCTGTCCGATCCCCCCTCCTCCAGTACAATCTAATCCAATGGAGATCGACCTGCCTGATAGAGTTGCCTCCCCAGGCGATTCTTCACTGAGGGTCTTAAGCTGGAATGTGGCTGGCCTTGCACGTACCTTTGATAACCCGGAATGGAACACCTTCCTGGCACCCTATGACATTTGCTTGCTACAGGAAACATGGTGCCAGGAACCTAGACATAGAGTGGGGTTTTCGACCTTCTATGTTCCGGCTGTATGTCACCAAGGTTCTAAAGGACGCCCATCCGGTGGTCTTCTTATCTGGATCAACATAGCACTAGATCTCAGTGTTTCTCAAAGGACCACCGAAACACCTGACCTTCAATGGCTAACAGTGCACTACAAAGGGGGAAGGAAACTAGAACTATTTAATCTCTACTTAAGGGGCAATAGGAACGGAGGATCTCTAAACTCTTTAGGCTTAAGTAACTACCTGTCTGCCTGTGACGCCGACTCTCTCGTCCTGCTGGCAGGCGATTTTAATTGCTGTTTTGAGCCTTTAGCCAAAGAAGATATTCTGGATACCAACGATGAGGATAACAGGAGGGGCATCCCTATTTTGAACCTCGAACCGATCCCTAAATGGACACAAAAGGCGATCGATATAAATGCTCTTTGCATGGAGTATAACTTGAGAGCAACGAATGGGCGTTCTAAATCAGATCCCATGGGTGCCCATACATACAATAGGACGGGCCACTCATCCAGAATTGACTTTGTTATGCTCAACTATAACCTCTGGCCATATCATCAAGACATGGAGGTTATAGAGACCTGTGACAGCGACCACAACCCTCTCGCTTTAACCATTTCTGTCCCCTGGCAAACTGGGTCTCAAGAAACCACTAATCAGCTATGGAAAGCTTCACATGAGATTCTTCCCTCAAACTGTGGCAGACGTCTTAAATGGGCAAGAGTCTCAGCGGATGAGGCTAGGATGTCACAAGCTGAAACCATCTTACTAGAGGCTGAATCTAGGCTTGATAGCACGAATAGCGATAGCAAGATGTTTTTATCGTTATTTACGGAGACTGTAACAGCACTAAGTGGGCTGTTCATCATTCCCAAACCCAGCTCCAGAACTGCTTCAAAGGGGGCCCTGAGAACAAGTGAAAAGTGGTTCACAGCCAAGTGTCGACTTGCTAAGGGTGATCTTGTTGCTGCAGTAAAAGGAAAAGACCAAGCTACCATCAGGTCTGCAAGGAAACTTTATAGGAAAACTGTGACTGAGGCCAAGCGGACATATGATTTCAACTTTTGGCGTGACCTAACGGAGGCGAGCACAAGGAAAGATGCTAAGGGGTTCTGGGACTTGCTAAGATCAAGAGACAAGCCCATTGATCAACAACTGACTTGTAATATCCCTGGTGTTGCCTGGTTTGCCCACTTTTCGAAATTGTATTCGGCTCAGACAGGGCCTCCGCAACCAGACCCGCTCTCAAGGCTCAGTTCCACAGATCTCCCACCAAATGAAGTCCTATTTACCACCTTGGAAGTAGAGAAGGCAATCAGGTGTACTGTTTCTAACAAAGCGGCAGGACCTGATGGGATCCCGGGCGACCTGATAAAAAATAATCCCCCATTTTGGAGCAGATTAATTGCTGCTCTTCTTAATGAGGTTATGTTGGGGGGGTCTTTCCCTGACTCTTGGAGGGGCGCTGAAGTAGTCCCCATTTTCAAGAAGGGTAGCAGGGAAGACCCAGCCAATTACTGTCCCATCAGTTTGCTGGATTCGACGCAAAAGGTAGCGGGGAAAGTGGTATTGGGCAGGATTCTGGAGTGGGTGGATGAAAATCAGATATTGTCTGATTTCCAAGCGGGTTTTAGATCAGGGACAGGCACCGTCGAGCAGACATTCCGCCTTTTAATGCTCTATTGGAAGGTAGTGGTGCTAGGAGGGGGCAGCTTATACTTAGTCTTCATAGACTTAAAAACAGCCTTCGACCTGGTTCCAAGAGCATTATTGTGGAAGGTCCTTGACGAGTTAGGTCTACCTCCCTATTTGTTGGCCTTGCTGATAAAATTCCACGAAAACAACTTTGCCCAAATCAGATGGGGTGCCCAGGGAGAAAAAACCCGTGTATTCCAGTAGACAGGGGCGTCCGCCAGGGGTGTGTGCTTGCCCCCACTCTGTTTTCGCTTTACGTCAATGGAGTGGTGGAGCACCTTCTTCAACATCCTGCAGCTGCACCATCCCTGGCTGGAAGGAAAATCCCGACGCTCCTGTTTGCGGACGACACCCTCCTGATTTCGAAATCACCTGCAGGCATACAGTCACTACTTTCCAGCTTCAAGGCCTTCTGTGACACCAAGGGACTGGCCATAAATATTGGCAAGACCAAATTCCTTGTCCTTAACCCCCCTAAGAAATCTGTTAAACCCCCCACTCTAGACTCTGTCACATTAGAACGGGTCAAAGAATTTGACTATCTAGGCATACGTCTTTGTGATAGTATGAGCTGGAAGGCCCATCACCAAAAAGTGTTTCTAACCCATAAGAGGGTTGTTGGTGCTTTACTTAAAGAGCAGCGTGCTTCCTCCATAAAACTTATTGGGGCACTTCTTGATATTTATAGGGGTAGGGTTGTGAGTGCAGCACTGTATGGCGCAGAACTTTGGGGTACCCAGAGAGTGGATACTTTGGCCCACCTAGAAAATAAATTTCACAAAGACCTGATGAGGCTACCCCAGAGCACCCCCACAATCCCCCTCTTGCTGGACGCAGGTACTCGTCCAATCTGCGAGCAAGCTACATTACGCCCCTTACTACTATGGTCTAGAATTTGGAACGTCCCCGAACTCCACAGCTATGCAGACGCCCTAAAAGATGTACTGTCCTTACCTGGCTGGCATAAGATCGCCTGGCTCAGAGAGGTCAAGAGGGCATTATACAAGCTCGGTCTGGGAGCTGCGTGGGAAAATAAAACAGCACCTCCTAAACAAGAACTGAAGAAGGCTTACTGGTCTTGGGTGGATAACGAGAGACTGGGTAAATCAAATCACCCAAGATCTGTTGCCAACTTCTTGATGGTTAAAGATATCCCCTCCAGAGAACCATATTTGGACTTGATTCACAGTTCACATGATAGGGCATTATATTTTAAATTCAGGGTTGGGGTCTTACCTTTATGTCAGTTTACCTCTACCTGGAAACCACCACTGCAAACTGTACCCTATTGCCCATTCTGCGAGCTAAAAATTGAATCTGTCGCACACTTTCTATTTGAGTGTCGAGTCTATATGGCCCCTAGACGGAGGTGGTTGAAGCCTCTTTGTAGGAGCCTGGGAACTCGCTCACATCTGGAAGCTATAAGAATACTGCTCTCAGACACAAGACCCTTTTTTGCCATTTGTTTGGCTAAATTCCTAGGCTGGGCTTGGCGCATAAGATCTGCTAAACAACTGACGATACAGTAAAGTGTCCCTTTTTCATTTTTCATAAATTTTAAGATTATCTCGTGTAAATATGAAATGTTTTTAATGGTAATATGAATTGTAAATTGCTTTGTTTCGACCATTGTTTTTATGCTGTCATGTTTTGCTTTTATGATATGTCTCTATATCGAAATAAAGCTTTACTACTACTACTACTGCTAATGTTAGTGTCTCAATAATTCCTTCTTATAAAAAACAAATCATTTCATAATGATCATTAAGACCTGACGGTGTCACTGTTCCTAGAGTTTTTATCCAAAATGTTTCTCTACGGGCTAGCGTAGTGTTGATGTCTGTTCCTGCCTTTGGTTGGATATGTTCAAGTATGGTGAAGCGCAATTGTGGTATGGTATGCGATGCCTGTACCCAATGTGCTGCTAATGGTGAGGTCGTATTGCGATTGCGAATTCTGCTCTTGTGTTCCACAATTCTGATTTTAATTTTGCGACTCGTTCTTCCAATGTATACTAAGCCACATGGACATTTAATGGCGTAAATCACTTGTTCAGTGTTACAATCCGAAGTATGTTGTAATTGAAATTGTTTGCCTGTGTGTGGATGTGCAAACTGATTGCCCAAGATAACATTGCTACATTGTCCACAATTGTGACATTTACGCATTCCCTTATTCGTCTCTGAACGTTTTTGTTTGGGTTTTAGGAATTCACATAGATTCCTGGATCTAGTGTGAGTAAATAGGGGTGGGCCATTGAATATAGTTGAAAAATCTTTTTCTTGATCTATGATATCCCACCTATTTCTGATGATCCTTTTGATTTGAGAGGCTTGGATGGAGTGTTTTAAGACAAACACTTCACGTTTTGGTGTTGACTTGGCACGTGGTTCCAATAATTGATCGCGTGATTTGTTTTCAATGCGTGCAAGAGCTGTCTCCATTATCTCCGAGGGATAGCCCCTGGCTTTGAATCTCTTAGATTGATCCTGAATCAGATTGTTACATTGTTGAGGATCCGAGGTGATTCTTTTAATCCTCATAAATTGTGAGAAAGGTAGATGTTGTTTTAGTGTCACGGGGTGCGCGCTGTGGAAATGAAGAGCGTTATTCACATCCGTGGGCTTTCTGTAAACTGATGTGGTCATACCATTGGGGGTTTTATGGATCTCTATATCCAAAAAATGGATGGTTTCGCTTTGTATGTCATGAGTGAATTGTATTCTGGTATTTTGCAGATTCAGATTCGCAATGCAATCCTCCAACTCAAGTCGTGACCCTCTCCAAATTACCAAAATGTCATCAATATACCGCAACAAAAATAGCTGGTTTTGTCTGCCAACGTGGATTATTCAGAATGTGTGTGTATTCAAAAAAGGCCATGAATATGTTTGCATAGGAAGGCGCTCCTGGAAAGCCCATAGAAGTTCCTGTGCGCTGTTAATAACAAGCATTTACAATGCAACGGTTTCGCCTTTGGAAAATTTAGAGCTATTGGCAATGTAAATGACAATGCCATTTATTTATCTGTTTTCAAAACCAACACATAAATACAAATTTTGTCATTTACAATGCCAATAGCTCAAACTTTTCCAAAGGCGAAACCGTTGCATTGTAAATGCTTGTTTTAATACTGTGTGCAATAGAATTTAAAAAATAATGACTGTCACATGCACAATGCTTTCAGTCACTAGCTGGGACCTCGAGGCACTTTAAGCGGTCACCACTATTCTACGAGTGCCCCAATCAGGATTCAGTTGGTTGACTGCCTAGTGACACACACACACTTTATTTTTCAATCAAGGTATCTTATCTGTAATTACCTCAAGGTGAAGGGGAACAAAATTGTTGCAGAACATTTGGTTTTAGTTTTTTAAGCCACGTCACCAACTTTGTTTTCAGCATCAAAGTTCACGTAGTTGTTTCTATGCACCTCAACCTCTGGATGACCTAGGAAATACCCTGTACGAGGCTGGAACTGGAGCCCATCAGCAGCGCAGCCCAGCACACACCAGCCAAAGAACTCTGTGTGTCCTGAAGCTGCAGCAGCCCTAGCTGACACAACATGGGTGGTGGTGAGCGGTGGTGGTGGTGGTGGTGGTGGTGGTGAGGTGGGGAGGGGCGGGGGGGGGATGGAATGGCGACTGCCACGATCGAGGATTTACAGAAACAGCAAAGTCTGAGGCTTGCTCACCCAACCAAAAAAACGGGAAGTCTCTCTAATCGTACAACGCACCTCATAGCTTCCACTCACAACACAGCCATAGGGGGCGGCTGATCATTCATCCTCTTACCGGCTTCTCTCTTCTCAGGCTGGCGGCGGGGACGGAGGCTGCGACGGCGGTCTTCTTCTGGAGCCTTCAAGGCTCCCTCGCACTCCGGTCCCGAGGACCCACCTTCAACCAGGCGAGCCGCGGGCACTTCCGGGTCGCGCTGCTGAGGGCAGCCAGTAGCAGCGCGGCCCTGAGGACGGAGAGGCGGCACTTCCGGGTCGCACTAGGCAGCGGCCTGGCAACGAATTCAATGCCCCTGGGCTGCGGCGGTGATTTTCGAGGGGCAATGCCGGGTGGGCACCGGCTGATTTAAAATCACAATAAATCGAGGTGGGCACTCGATATTAGGGCGGCAATGTCCCCTGCAGGGTGGGCACCTGCTAGGGGCCTTTCAGATCGGCACAAACGGGTCCAAGGGGGGCGGGGGCGGGGGCGGGGAGGCACACGGATGGGGACGGGAATGGACAGCGCATCTGAAATCACTTTCAGTGAAAGGGGAGGGGACGGGAAAAAACGAAACTCCGCCCATGGAAAAAATCTCGGGAACGCCCCCGAATCTGGTCCGGCCTTGACGGACAGATCTCTGTTCCAATGGCTAGCCTCCATTTATGGAGCTAGCCAATGGAACAGAGGGGCGTATTCAAGTCCCCCTAACTGAAAACTAGAGATTTCTCTGGGGGCGGAGCTTACGCTCCGTGCCCCAGGCGGAACCTAAAAACGATTATAGCCTACAAATAACCTACAAATAAAAGCACATCTGAGTTATCAATCGAAAGCACATTAGTTTCAGTAATGTAAAAACAGTACCTCGATGAAGCAAGTCCTCACACAGCCTGCTTCATGGAAATACTATGCTCCCACGAGTAGATGCAGGCAATGAGACTTCCCAGTGATCTGAGAAAGTAGTAAGAGACTTACAGTCATTTATCTGACAGCACCAAGCAGCAGTGAGTAGCAAAATATGAAGAAGTGGATTAAAATGTGAAATTTAATTTAATTGCAAGGAAAAAAAAAAATCACTCAGATGCTTTTTTTTCACTACTAACTGTTCAATAAAATATTTTTTAAAACATATTCACGAACCTTCTTCCACTCTCTGCTGCACTTCATGAGGGATTTTCCACGTGATCAGATAATCCATGCAAAAATATGCATGGACATTTAGAGTGTTTGGGCTTTGGCTAGTGGAAATATTAGTTTTATCTGTTGCAAATTATTATTGCTGGATCCATAGAGTAGCATAAGGCTTTCTTTTTCTGTATGTACTGAACTTAAATAAAGAACAATCCATGCAATGTGACTTTCGTCTTAAAACAAATTCCTTCAGTCTGATGGTATCCCATTTTATTACAGTTGCTCTGTGTTAGCCAGTAGAATTCACTGTGTTCTTTTTACTGGACACATATAGTCGAATGTCCAAACCCCTGTTTTTCTAAACTGGAATAGTCTCTTTTTGTCTGTGTTTTCCTTGTGTTTCTGTGTGAGGGTGTTGCACAAATACTTTACACATTGCCTCTTCAGGTAAGCCTGATTGCTCTGTGCCAAGCTATCAGAGGATGAGCATAGATTATCTTTTAGTGTGTATCCAGTTTACCCCGACTAGGGTGTGGTCCCTACTTGGACAGGGTGCAAATCTCTGAAAACTAGAGATCCAATTTCTAACACCAGGGTACCTCAATGTATACGAGCCCCTTAGAAGATTATAATCACATCTGTTGACAAACTACCACATGGCCATTTTATGTAATCTACCATTCAAATCAAGGGCCTTTCAGACACCTGGGTAAAAATCATATGTAAAGTCTTCCAGGCACAAATTACATTTGTACCAGCTGTCTCCCAATTTTTGTGTTGTTTACAGAAATACACAAAAGATTGGAAAGAAGCCATGGAAGCAGTATTTGCACTTATTTTGTGTGCTTTATTTCCTCATTTGTTTTTATCACTAACCAAAAGCATGTTCTGGAAAGAGAGAGCAGCCTCTGCTCGGATGAATTCTCAAATACACGTTCAAATTGAGTTGGTGCCCACTTTAGACCAAAACAGTGGTTTAAAGTATCCCTGCTTTGCACTGGAACCTGGATTTGCATGAACATCCAAGTTATGTTCCCGCTCCTATCAGAAAATGGTTATTCACTGGGTATGCCTGGCCTTCAAGGTCTATTCTACCTGTGACTGCGTTTTCGTTCAGCTGGAAATAGCCCTCTCATACTCGAGAGGCTACCACATCAGAAGCAAGTTTATGTACTCCTTAACAAGCCATTTACTTTGTTGATTCAAAGCGCACAATTCGAAGTATCTCATTAGGTCGGCCAATTCACGCGGTGCTTGCTCCCTGCTTATTTCTTCAGCAGCTTACTCGTCCACTGAATCCCACTTTACAAAAAAATATACAAGAGGTTAACAGTAAAACCGCAGCAAAGCCAGCCCGCCATCGACGGTTGGGCACGCGCAACGCGCTACGGCTCTCAAATCCCGTCGCACCTAAGATGTCGGGCTGTGACGCCGATGCCGTAAATCGCTCTCGTGACACTGTTCACAAAAGGCCCCTAAAGAGCTCTGATTGAGGTCAGGGGGGCGGAAGAAAAACCTCACGCCAACTGGAAGCAGAAGCAGCGCCCTCGTCAGCAGTGATAGCAACTTTGCATAAATACATGGATAAACACATGCTATTCCGAAGGGCGGGCTACAGTAAAGACCACGTTGATTGCAAACTCTTGAATCCTTCAGAAATGCAGTTTTCTGTAGCCCAGTGACAATTCTGCGGAGAGCAGAGTGGGAGAAGAGGAGTGGGAAGAGCGGGAGGAAAAAAAAAAGAAAATCAGCCCGTTAACGTAACAGCTGTTGGCGCTCGCGCTGACATATTACTCCTGGGCCGTACGTCCTTAATGGGTTTTTTAAATGTGCTGCCATGTTCAGTTCATTAGTTGCCGGTGATCTGAAATGTCAAACTATTATCCTCGACAACGGTGGCCAAGGTTAGTATCTTTCAGAAACATCTTTCTAATAATATAACTGTTTGCAAGTGGGGAAGGTGATCCTCGCAACACAAAGGGGACGCGAAAGAATGGACTACTGAAGTACATATGATTTCCCCTGCCTTTCACTTTCAACCGTTGAGTTGGGCGCGTGCTGCAATATCGCCCTTAATACAAAGGGGCATTGCCTCGAGTCTCGGAGTAGGGGAGGGAGAGAGGTGCACGTCTAATTAGGGAAGGACTATTTGATAAGAGGTGCTTTTTTTTTTTACAGGCTATATATCGATGACAAACAGCATGTTTTAGTAACACATTGCTTAATAGAAGATTTATTTGCAAAGAATAGAACTTCCTCCTTTTCACCATCCACTCTCCATGCATGCCTTTTTCGGGATTGCACTGCAAAGGAGTAGCCATTTTAACAAGTCAGGTCCCGGGCCGCGCTGTGATTGGCTGACGTCACGGGGGTGTCCCGGGCCGGCAGCCAATCACAGCGCGGCCCGGGAATGACGTCACGGGGGTGTCCCGGGCCGGCAGCCAATCGCAGCGCGGCCCGGGACAAAGGGGCGGGGCTTAAAAAAAGCACCAGAAACGCCCCCGAATCGCGTTTTCGAGAGAAAGCGCGATTGACAGCCTCTGTCTCCCAATGGCTAGCCTCCATTTATGGAGCTAGCCAATGAGAGGCAGAGGCGGGGCCGACGTCCCTACTGAAAACAAAAGTTTTCGAACTGGGAAGGGCTTTGCCCCTCGCCAGGTCGAAACCTAAAAATGATCCTTCCAACTGAAATAACTGTGATATAAAGAAAAATGTAACAGTTCAAGTAAAAAGGTAGACTGGTCTGTACTCAAAGTTGAGTTGAGAAGTCTCCATTCGACGGCCTCTATGCCCTCGTTATGGGCTATTGATGTATAAAGAGCTGTTACATCTATTGTGCATAACAGGATATCTTCTAGAAATACTGCTTTGATCTTTTCCAATTTTAATAAGCAGTCCGTGGTGTCTTTAACGTAGGTTACCCAAGATTGAACCAAAGGTTGTAAAAAATGGACTAAATAGTATCCCACTGCCTGATGAATCGAATCCCAACCGGCCACAATGAGCATGAAAGGAGGTCGTGTTTTATGTTTATGCATTTTAGGGATCATCTTGGGAATCTTAGGTGTTTGATTGATGAGAAATTTTGCCGTTTTGTCATCTATGATGCCTGCTTCCACAGCCTTCAAGACTATGTTAGTTAAGGCAACAATCAACTCATTCGTGGGATCCTGTTCTAACTGGATGTATGTGTCTGGATTGGACACATGTGCATCCACATTTTGTTCGTAGAAGTCTTTGTCAAGGACTACCAGCGCCCCACCTTTGTCTGCCGGTTGGAAAATAATGGAATCATCCTGTTGCAATGAATTTAAAATCTGTATTTCCTTACGTGTCATGTTGGAATGAGATGTCTTGTTGTAAGTTAAATTCTCAAGGTCTTTTTTGACAAGGTGTTCAAAGATATCCAGTGCTTTATGGGATGTAGGTGACATGAAGCGGCTTTTTGGGCGAAATGTTTTGGCTTTCTCACTGGTGTCTTCATTGGCTGGAAAATTGGAAAAGAACCATTTTAAACGTAGCTTGCGCATGAATTTGAATAAACAAATTTCAGTCTCTAAAGCATTGGAGGTATACGTAGGTACAAATGAGGTCCCTTTGTTTAACACTTTTAATTCTGGTGCTGTTAACTGTCTCTTAGAAATATTCATGACTAGTGAATTTACTTCTTCGTGCCCCTGGTGGGTCTCCCTTCTGTTTTTTTTTTGCTGTCATTTTTCCCCTTCAAGTGTGCCTTCTGGAACGTTGATGACCTTGTCTGGTGGGCCCTTCGATACTGGGCCTTCCCCTAAAAAAGGCTGCGATAGAGATGTTGAAGGAACACTGTCAGATGGTGCACTTGTTTGTGTTTAGGGTGCAGAAGGTTTGGGACGTTGTGATGTTAAATCTAGATCCGTCACAAGGCTCTCCTCCGATGAGTTAGGGTTGGTGTTTGGTTTTTAAAAAAAGCGTTTTTGGGCATAATTTTCTGCCCATGAGTACACTTCATCTAACTTATAGTCGATGGTGTCGCGGCGAAATTTCCGGATCTTCCTCTTGTGCACCTCTTTGGCATGTTTATCCAAATTGAGATTGATGTCTTCTAGAACTTTTTGCCAATCTTCACTTTCCATTTTTTGAGAAATATCATCCTTTAATTTGTTGATATCCAAAGTAAGTTCAGAAAGTATAGTAGATATTTCTTCAATTATTAAAAGTATTAAGTCCAAAGAACATTTATTGAGTTTGGCGTACCATCTTGCCATAAAAGCCTTATTGAACTTGAAAAGCATTGGTTTTAAGGCTACTCGTAGTCCCCTTGGAATTCTCTTCACTTTATGATACTCAATCAAGGTAGTCGCGAGGAGACGTTGGTTGATCTCCTTTTTGAGTAGGTACTGTAATTGTCTCAGTTGTTGTGTAGTGTTACAGGTGGATGCCCCATAATCTCTGACTTCTTTCACTAGTGTGTATATGGACTCTGCCTCATCTGCAGTGTATGCCTTGGTTTCAGCCTGATTAGTAGTTAAGTCCGCTATATCTTTCCAAGACATGATGTGATGTGGGTGCAACAACACGTATGGGTCTGTGAGAATTTATACGATTAGTAGTATTTTGTTTGCACACCTATGTATGTCAAATTAATCTCTAGTAAATACGTTAAACCAAACTTGAGAATGTGTGCGTGCTACCGCCTTTGAGAAAGATCAGACCCCTGTCTATCTCTGAATACTGAAACTATTGTGAAAGGGCTGTGGAATCTCCACAACCTATTAAGCGGAGCACAGCATTTTTGGGGTGACCGAAGTTGTCTCCTGAACCATTTGAAACAAAATTAATGAATGTAAATCAATACTCTCAAAGGTGTTGAGTTTAATTAAACCTGTAGTACATTTTCATTGTATACCATGAATTATCTCATGTAAAATTGAATAAACATTTCATTTCTGAAGCAACATAAATGTATAAGTTGTTAAACAATTCATACAGAGCCAAAAAATATATTTAAATGTACACTTGAGTCATAACAAAATCGGGTCTTGAACAATTGTAGAAACAAATCCCAATGCATTTCGGGTTCTATACAGCACAAACCCTTCTTCAGGGAATATATTAGATTTTAAGTTCAAGTGTTCTTTCCACAGGAACCTACAAATGCAATGAGTACCAAAGTCTCAAAAATATGTCGAATATATACAGATCCAATATATACATTTCTCACAGACAAAACGAAACTGATAGAATTTGCACTCCAAAATAGAAGATGAAGAAAGGAAAAGGTGCGCGATGGTGAGGTGCATTCGTATCGTGCAAGAGAAGTGGGAAACAAAAATAGTTGGGAAACAAAATCAAAGTGATGAGGTCTGTGTAAAAAAGATTAAACGAATGTTATGTGCATAATGGCCCTATTTGCCATTTCTATCCAAGGTGCACAATGTGTGATGTGATAGGATGCTAGGTAAAGTGGAAGCCTAACGCCCACTAGAATCTAGGTAATAGAAAGCAATCACTCTCGATCCGTGAGTATAAACTCAATGCAAGAACTCGCTGAAAAGAATTCCAAACGAGAATGATGATAAATGCACAGTACAAGATGGTCCTCAATCTAAGTGTAATTAAATAAGTGCCTAAAAGCACTTACCGATATCCGCGCCCAATGTCGCGCTGTTGAAGTTATGAACCCTTGATGTTAGATGGGGACTTCCGGGCGAATCTGAAAAAAGTCGTAGTGGGGGAACTAAGTATTGTACTATTTACAATAGCAAGAGATGTAATGTGCGACTAATAAACGGCTAATAAACGAGGGAGTTTCTTACCTCTGTATGTGTGTTCGAGAGCCGAATAGAGAGATCCCGCGTGTGAGTCTGTTTCTTCCATGTGAATGTTCGAAAGCCGAGCTAAGTGATCCTGCATATGAGTCTGTTGCTTCCGTGTTTGTTGAAAGCTATCCCAGTATGCTCTACTTATTTAAAAGCATATCGTGCTGTATGAAGGGCGCTTGTCGAAGTGAATATACAACGAAAACCGAACAAAAATAGAAATCAAAGATGTAAAATAAAATAAAATAAAATAAAATGAATGTGTGCGTAACAGATGGTGATAAAATGGTGTGGAGAATTCATGGTATACAATGAAAATGTACTACAGGTTTAATTAAACTCAACACCTTTGAGAGTATTGATTTACATTCATTAATTTCATTTCAAATGGTTCAGGAGACGACTTTGGTCGCCCCACAAATGCTGTGCTGGAGATTCCACATCCCTTCCTGCACATTAACATTCCTGAAATACCATTTTGCTTTTCCCATGTGTACAGCACAAGGCAGCACACATGGGAAAAGCAAAAACAAGGAGAAATATAGCATTTCCCCTAGTTTCGCCTACTTAAGACCAGGATTTTTCTAGTCTTAAGTTTGGCGCTGCAGCCTTGATAATAGGTGGCAGTGTCAATCACAATGGGTGTTGTGGTGGAACGCTCATCCCAACACCTCCTGCAAGCCCAATTCATGCTAAATTTAGCTTGAAAGGGGCCTTATTGTCAAGGCAGTGTTAAGCCACTTAACATGGCCTAAAGCCACGTTAAGAGGGTTAACGCTGCCTTGAGAATAAGGCGCTGATCCTATCGCCAAGGGAACGTTAGAAAAAATGACGTTCCTGTGGTGATAGGGGCTTGAGAATATGCCCCGCAGATTTTTAGGTCGCATCTGCTTTGTGCGAGTGCAAATGATATGTCTGGCAGAATGTTCGCAAGATTATCCAACGATCAGGAACTATTGAAGAGTATAATATTAATCCTCCCCTGCAAACGTTTCTTCGCATACAAGATAGATACCATAGCATGGGATTGATATTCAGAGCACTTTGTAGCCTACTTGGACATCTAGGGGTGACTCACAGAGAAAGTAGCAAATCTACACCCAGAAATGTACATCTATGTCCTGATGTAAATGTACTGTATTTTGGAATTCCTGAATTCTGCATGCAATCCGCATGGAAAACTGTGTCGGGTGAAGTTTTCCAAGCCCATTTCTTGAAATATTATGTGTTTTTTAAACTCGGAACACAGGGATGTGCATGGTGAAGAACTCATGGGGGAACTAACTGCACCCCCACACCGCGTGCAAATGCTTATTTTTGAATTTTTTTTCTGTGTGGAAAACATTTCACCATGGAGGAGCCCCTTCTCCGCCACCCCCCATAAATTTAAGGGGGATCCAGTCCCCTTTTTTACCCTGGAAAAACATGTATGCATATCCTTCGGTCAACAAAAAATATGTCCCTTCCAGGCCTGGAAAGGGAAATATAAAAAATTTGGAATGTTGACATACATTGGACCTGGTCACAAAGGTAAAAATACACTTGTACATTTTGACAAATTAATATTTATTAATACACAAAGGACCTGATTACTATGGCGGCCGGACCAAATCGACGAATTGTCAGTTGCAGTCCGACTGCCATCTGCTTCTGCAGTTTCTGACGCATCACAATGTATGCAGTCGGAAACAGCAGTTGGAGGGACCATCTGGCACTTTCCAACGAGGTCAAGGAGCCTGTCTGTGTGTTGGAAACAGTTCAAAATCCCTTAATGATGGAGGCTCCACCATCGCGATAATGATGTCTTTTTCGAACAGCCATTCCATGTCAGCCCTTCTGACATGGAAAGGCTGCCAGAAAGAGACCTTACGGGCCCCTAGCAGGGCCCCCTTCCACTAGGCCCCCCACATTTGGGCATGGTTTCCTGCCACACGGTGGAGGGATGTTTGAAAACATCAATTTTTCAGGGGAAGCATCCAAATTGGGATGTCAGAACTGCCGACCTAAGCTCGAGATGTTCCTTTCCTGCAACGGTGGATTCCCCCCCCCCCCCCCCGACATCATAATAAGGCCCTTAGTACTAAATACACTTAGTACTAAAGCCAAACGTTTTTGCTAAACAACATTTCCAAGTGTAGATATACTCTATGATGTAGACTTACCTGTCTCCACTCCTTCAAATCATGCAGTGGAGTCTTCTTTAACACTACTTAGCAGCGTAAAGTTGCTACTAGCAATTTTTCATGTGCGAATGGAGATCTACGCCACCACGGGGGAGATGTCCCTGTAGGAAAGAATAGGGGAAATAATTAATGATTATTATTCTTAAAAACATTTTTAAGCTATTTAATGTGAATAAACTGCGAATTCATTGTAAATATTTTGTTTTAGCCTAGAAGTAATAAACTAACATGTGATATGACATAAAAACATCAAATAAATGTGTGTTTAATTAAGTATATACGTTTATAAATTTCATTTAGAACTAATAATTTAAATCACATTTTTTTTAAACAGCCTAACGTTTATTTTTTTTTATGGCTCCTAAAGTTTGCTAAACATGATGTGTTTATTTAATTGAAATAAAAGTATGTATTTTTTAACCTGTCTACCAACGTCTGTAAATAGAGATTTGTGCCAAAACCATGGGTAGTTGCATGGTAACTTAGCATTACTTTGGTATACTATCCATTGCAAATCTTGATTTGTATTGGATAGTAAATCCCACCTTAACACTTCACGCAAAAGTGACACAACCCCTATGCGAAGCATTAGTAAACCTGGGCCTGAGTGTCAGTAACTATGATTTATTGAGTGAGAATGATTGAGAATAAGAGTGAATGCAAGTAAACGAGTGATAATGAATAAGTATGAGTATACGGGAGTGTACGGGATTGAGAGGGAATGTGAGTGAGATATTGAGAGTGAGTGAGTGAGTGTGAGCAATAATGCGATGTGATGTGTGTGAGTTTGCTATCGGCCGTGACGCACTGAAGGTGATTAATATGTATAGAGACACCAAGGGCAAAATACTGGAACTGGCATACTTGCACCAATTCCTAACAAGACGTACACCTAGTGTAACATGTTGCCATTGGAAAACTATGGTTAATTCTGGGCAAAAAGTGTGTGCAAACATGTCAAATGGGATGCTTGTGAGTTTCTTGTTGGCCCGGAAGCAATTATTTTCTTAGAGATACACCCATGGCAAAACACTGGTTCTGGTATACTTACAGTAACCTGTGAAAAACATATTGACATAGGCACACTGGGGTTATCCTTTACATAGAGTGCACCAAAGGCAACATACTGGTACTGGTATACTGGAGGTATTTGATGGCACTTAGGACTTCCATAGAACAATACTGGCATACTTGAGATACTGTTGGCATGTAGACACCAGTGTCCAATTGCTGGTACCAACACAAAGAAGGTAATTTGTGGTATGAAGGTGGGCAACCTGTCAACCTGGCATATGAGAGGCTGGCAACCATGACAAAATGCTGTTCCTGACATACTGAGGTCATTTTCTAAACATGTGAGGTTATAAACAGTACATTGTGGGGGGGTGCAATTTATAGTTAATTCTATTTCTTAATTGTAATGTCCATTTTTTTGTGAGTGAACCTCTAAGATGTTCGTACTTTCTTTCTATAATTGGATATTGCGTACTATATTTATATAATATGCCACAATTTTTTTGATTGCATATAAGTTTATCAGAAAATGCATAATGACTGGTTTTATTTTTAACAATGTTGTAAGTCGACACAACATTGCTGCATTTACAGTGGAGATTCTGCCATCAGTAAATGCATTTCACTTACTGAAAAATGCATTTAAAGACATTTTTTTTAATTAAATTGAACTGTAAATATTTAGTCGAATATTGCTTTAACTTTTCTTTGTATGACCAGATTAGAAGAATGCCACCTTTACAAAAAAAAATGTTTTTCGTGACTATCAATGTCACACTATGATGTTGGTAGTCACGAAGAGTGCGTGGTTTATACAAAGTGTAAAGCATATTGTGAGGAAACACCGCAATCCTCCCCTAGAACCCTTGACTTACCTCCTGCTCCGCTTCTGTGGTTTCCCATACCATGAGACCCGATGACAACTGCTGGGGTAAAATGCAGACATTAAAAAGGGACTATTGTTTAATCCTACAGGACGGAGATTCAGCGATTCAGAGGTCGGACCAATCGCATAACAAGGGTGTGATGCACGAAGGTCAATCAGACACGAAAGAGGAAGGAGAAAAGGAGAAGGAAACATTGACGAGGGACAACCAGGAAAAGAACGCTGAAAATAAAGAGGGCCCCGTTCTGGAGAGTGCTAACATGGAGGGAGACACTGACTAGGAGGGGAACGCAGTTAATGAGGTTCCCGTTGGGGACTTGGCGGCAGGTGAAGAAACCAACAGCCGAGACGCTGCAGAGGACGACACTCCCACGAAAGACGCTGAAGCCAGGGGGATTCCAGACATGTGGTCTGAAGAGTGGGGGTCCCCGGAGGAAGTGCAGGAGCCACCGCAACTCTGGAGAGTTGCGGCTTAAGGTGGTACGTGCTACGGGGTACAAGGGAGAAGGATGGGTGGCAGGTTAAGGTAGGGGGTTGTAAATCAGAGTTTTGCCCCTCCCCACTTAAGAAGGTACTTGGACTTTTGTCAAGAAAAGAAAAAGAACGTACATTTGTTTTTTTCTGCGTAATGTTTTTTTAAGCACCGCACTCAGCACTTCCCCCCTTACATCACCCACATATAAAGTCCCATAAAGTTTTCAGGGAAACTGGTGAACCAGCTAAAAATGGGTAACTGAAAATAGGAAATACGTATTAGAGCGTGCATATTGTCTCTCTTTCTTTTGACTTCCCCTTCACTTTGGCACTACATTTCCACTTGGGTGAGGTGAAAAGTATTGACATTTTAAGAGTTTTACTTACCGCTCCTTTCTGTATTGTTCTGCCCCTCTGCAAGCCTCTTGGGATCCCTTCTTCGAGACAAAGGAGCACCTAAATGAACAGAGAAGAGGAAAGCGTGAAGAAATGCACACTTATTTGTTTTGACTCTATAACAAAGTACATTGTACATTATCTCCAGAACAACAGCTGCCTGTATATACCAAGTAACCAATTGAAAATAAAACTCCCATTATTAATCCAATACGGCCTCTTCTCTTCTGTTTCTGCCCTTTCCTCCGACACATATATATAGACATATTGTACAGTATATTTAACAGTAGAGCTTTATAGTGTACTTTTCAAACTCATATTTTTCTAGTAAGTTTGCAGAATAATCACCTTCAAACACTTTTTACCATTTCTACGAAGACAGCGGAAGTCGCAATGACGTTGGTAACGGATAGCGCATGTTCTTCAATAACTCTGAAACATATATGTAGAGGTATTGTGAACAAGTTGAGTGTAGCTGTTGACTAATATAGTATTGAAAGTTCTGTTTTTCTTTCAATTTTTGAAGAAAACTCGGGGAGTACTGCTCCACCTTAATAAACCTCGGATCCACGGCCACTGAGTAGAGCTTTGAGAAGTGATCAAACCATGCATCCTCAGTTATGTTACATGATTTGAGTGAGTCCGTAGGTTTGTCCCTCATTCTTATTAAGTCCCAAAAGCCCTTGGAATCTTTCCTCGAACTAGCCACCAATAAGTCTTGCCAAAACTGATTCTCATACTCGGCCTTCACCTTTGCTAGGGTCTTTCGATAAATGTGCCTAGCGGAGCTGATCTGGGGACCATCCTTAGCTTTCACCGCCCTGACCAGCTCCCTCTTGGCAACACTACAGGCCTGGGAAAACCAACCCGTGTTGCACATGTGATTACCATAAGGCTTACCCCTAGAGCCTGAGGAGTGAACCACAAACAGATCGCCTAATGCTTTAGTTGTATCAGAGAGCAGCTTGGAAACCTCAGGGTGGGCGGCTTCAAGGACGTCTAACCGTGACACGGTGTTAGACATGATTAATTTGGCACCCTGGATCTTGTCTTCATTAGCCGCAAAGGTGTTCCATTTTAGGCGTCTACCACAATTAGTAGGAATTACTTTGTGCGTTGTTTTCCTAGCATGAGGGCTTTGGACTGAGAAGGGGCCATTCCATAAAGTGGACAGGGACAGAGATAAAGGATTGTGATCACTAACAGAAGCTTTGAGGACCTCCATATCTATTAAGTGGGCCCAAAGGCTATAATTTAATAGAATGAAGTCAATACGTGAAGAGTGACCTACTCTATTGTACGTATGAGCACCTGCCGGATCTGAAACCGATCTACCATTTGTAGCCCTAAGGCCATGTTCCAGACAAAGGGCATTAAGATCGATAGCGGTTTGGGGCCAGCTTCTGATGGGGGCCAGTGAGAGGGGAGGAATACCTCTCCTGGCGTCATCCTCCCTAGTACCCAGTATATCCTCCCTAGCAAGGGGTTCGAAAGTGCAATTTGAAATCCCCAGCTAGTATAACTAGGGAGTCCGGTGCACAGGAACTAAGGCCCTCCTCTATGCCCGTTAGAGAGAGTGTGTAAGACCCACCCCTCGAACCTCTGATATAAATATTAAAGATTTCAAGCCTCCTCCCCCCACGTGGCCCTCTAGCTGTGATTCTCTGTAAGTCAGGGGATTTGTTGACTATAGACCTAAAAGAGAGACCCAGCGAAATACTTGCCCAAATTAAAAGGCCACCAGAAGGACGGCCTTTCCCTCCGGGTGCTTGGATCGCAGGAACAAAATAGGTGGTAAAGCCCACCTTATGATGCGGCTCCAGGGTCCAAGTTTCTTGGAAAAGACACAGCCCGAAGGATTCAATAAATGAGTTCCAATCGGGTAAATCTATGTTCCTGGTAAGGCCAGCTATGTTCCAGCTAAGCACCTTTAGGCCTTCGCCACCAACTCCCTCAGCACCCAATGCACAATCAATGGTAGAGGGAACTGAAACAATATTAGGGGCATTAGCCAGGGACAAGGCTAGCGTTTCCCTCCCAGAGGTTTCCACAAAGGGCCGCGCATGTTCCCCCCTATAAACAATGACGGCCACACAGTGTGGCTGCTAATTGCAGATCTCTCACCTCGGGTGGCTAGTTCAAGTAAAGGTGACTTAGTGCAAGGCAATCCCTCTGTTGGCAACTTGCATATTCCATATGACTCCCTAGGAAGGGGGTTACCCTTAGTGTTTTGACCAGCTGGAGCTAGATGGATAGTTTTATCATTTATGGGCTCAAGGACTGTACCACCAGCTCGGTATTCAACAACGTCCCCCTCTGTATGCATAGTCTCACTTAAAAATAGTTTGCAGTTTTCAGGGAAACATTGAGATAGTGCAGAGACAGAGCGGGATGAAGGGCAAGACGAAGAACAGTATAGGTCAACAGAGAGCGGTTTACAAGAAGCCCTATGGGTAAGTCAATCAACCTCCTCAAGGCACCCAAACCTATTATAGGTGGGTGCCCCATTCCACCTGCCATGTGTATCCTGCCAATAATTGGATGACCCACCCTGTACACAATTTCTAGCCAGAATCCAGTTCCAGTTTCCCCCGGTATTAGGACATGAAAGCGGGGGATAAAAAAAAGTTAAAGGTCCAGGTGTTAAGGGCGAATTTCCTCCATAATTGTTCCATGAGTATATATAGTGTGCAGTATTGGGGTCTTCAAAGGAAACAATAAAACAATCACCTGAGATGGATTTGTACGAAGAACCTAACCATGGGACCCGTCGCACCATAAGAATTTTATTTCTCAGGTGATTGGGTAATGGCCTATTTACATTAAGCCAATGAGTTACCTTGTTTCTTAGTGACCCAAAGTCTTCCTGCTGTTGATATGCAATTTCCGGCACACCTGTTAACACAACTACGTAGGGTCTTACATCTGGGGGGAGATCAATGTAGCCCCTGTAATGATTTTTATTAAATTTTGCTCTCTGTGGGATGGAGTGATGAGTATTATGTTCTTTAGCCCTCTGAACTGCCGTGACTTTTGGGGCTGGTGCAGGATGAACTGGCAACTGGTTTTCATCCTCCACTACTGTGTTAACAGAAGTGCTTGAGATGATCTTGTGCCGAGGTTTTGGAATGGGTTTAGTCACAGGAACTATTGGTGGAATATCAGCAGGTACTGGTAAAGAATGGGTTGCGCCTAGTGTGCTAGTCGACTTATTTTTGGGTATACTCAGGGTTGCCAAAGTTAGAATACTTTTTTCTGTCTCGAGCAGCTGGTTTTCTATACGTGACAGTCTAACTTCCAAGGGGGTTAGGAGTTTTTTTAATGTTTCCCAAACAATCGTTACAAATTCCACATCCTTTCCTTCTATCGTACAAAGTGGTACCCCACCATTCTCACTTTCTATTACTAGGTTATCATATTCCCCCACCGATTTTGCTAGGCTAGGTTCTGGTGCAGGGGGGCAATTATTTTCAGTAGAAAGGGATGTATGAGGGGGTGCGTGAGGGGGTAACTGGAGGGGAGAGCAACCCTCCCCCTTGTCATTAAGCTTAGTCCCCGTAAAAAGTTGGGCCTTTGCTACCTTGGCCTTTTTCCTGGAATAGGCAGATGTGTTGTTGCGCTTTCGTTTATGGATGGCGCCCTTTTGGGGGGTAAAGGAAATCCTCCCACTCACTACTTTAACAGTAGATGCCATCTCCGTCGGGGCCCCCTCAGCCCCTACTGCCCCACCCAATGATGGACTAAGGGTGGGGGGGATGAACGGGGTAACCCCGCCATCGGTGCTGGAGCTGGGAGGAGTGAGGCTGCTGCCTGATGGACAACTGCCTGCGTCAGGATAGAAGCAGGACCAATTGAATGCTCAGGGGTTTTGGCAAGAGCAAAATGACCTAGAGAAGATTTTTTGGCCATAGCCAGCTCCTGAGATAGCCTTCTAGCTGCGTCAAGTTCTATGGAGACCCTGTGCTCCATTTTATCAATCTCCATATCTATGGCAGTATTAGTCCTGGTAATAAAATCATCAAGGGTCCCATTTTGCAGCTTCCCTTTATCTTCCCTACTTCTATACTCATGCGTGGACATAACACCTTATGTTCAGCAAGGGACTCAAAGAGGTGAAAATATAATGACAACGTGGTGCCAAGGGGAGAAGCCCAGTCCGGTCTCCACCGGTCTCTAACGGCCTCAAACGGCCCGCTCTTTGCCCGGTCTTAGCCCCGCGCGCGTCCCGCGAGCGCGTGGCTATTACTCGTTATCAAGGGGAGAAGCAGAAGGGGGCGGGAAGAGGACCAGCTGCGGCCGATCAGCGCCGCTGAGCAGGCTGGTCCTCGCAGTCCCGCCTCTATCCGTATGTGTGGGGCAGATAGTTACCAGAGAGTTCGTGGGTCCTTGGATGGCCTGGCGAGTCCCGAAAACAATATCCCCAGCAAAGTCCAACAACCATGAGCGGCGCCCGCGAAGCGGGGGCCGCGAGGCGTGGCGTAGTGACCGGTAAAGATGATGTGGCAAGCTCTGCTACTACAGCTCTCCCAGGTAAGGTGCAGGAAAGTTCCCACTCAGCACACGCTCCACAAGCTCTTATCAATTGGAGGGAGCGGGAAGAGGACCAGCTGCGGCCGATCAGCGCCGCTGAGCAGGCTGGTCCTCGCAGTCCTGCCTCTATCCGTATGTGTGGGGCAGATAGTCACCAGAGAGTTCGTGGGTCCTTGGATGGCCAGGCGAGTCCCGAAAACAATATCCCCAGCAAAGTCCAACAACCACGAGCGGCGCCCGCGAAGCGGGGGCGCGAGGCGTGGCGTAGTGGCCGGTAAAGACCATGTGGCAAGCTCTGCTACTACAGCTCTCCCAGGTAAGGCGCAGGAAAACTACTTTGCATTTTTGCTTCACCACAGTAACTATTTCGGTCACCATGAATATCATATGACCGGGAAAGCAAGGAATATCATTGGATGATATATTTTTTTGCAAAATCAATAGAAAGTACACACCCACTCCTTCTTCCTGAATCTTGTTTCATAGAACTTCATTCTGAGAAGGTGGATTAATTTTGCTGTGCAAAAGTTTTGGTCATTTTTTTTCTATCAGAAATGGCACACAGCAAGGAGATGGGGTCAGTGTTACATACATGCTCAGCCCACCTACTGTCATGCGGTTTGTCCTCCCATCTCCCGCTGAAACCACCCTCCTGGTGGCAATCCACAGAGCCTGGTCCTGGGGGAAGGGATGGTGGGCCAACAAAGGAGGGTTAGAAGATTGTTTAGCGAAAGGAGCGCGCGGACGGAACAGGCCAAAAACTACAGTTCCCATGAGGCAAAGTGGAAATTCCTCGATTGCCTCAGGGAAGGAAACCTGCGACCTGGAAGCGGAGGAGCTTAAAGAAGCCCCCGGTGGTGGAATCGGAGCTGATTATTCTTTATCAATGCTACGAATTGCGCTGCCAGCCCCTGTTGCTTCCCTGGTACCGGTAAGTGTGCACTTGCACCACTCAGGTCTAGACTTTTGAAAGTAAGCGGAAAACACTATTCAGTCATTGTTTGGAACCTATTATCTGAGACAATTTGATAACCGATATTGCTGGCCGTGTCATTAGTGTGCTTTCAACTACAACATAACAGTCCATGTCTTAACTTTGATGCCCGCAGAACTACAAGCACCAGTGGGTGCATTAGGTGTTTAGGAATACGTTACAGCTAAAACTGATGAATCGTGCACAGTTCTTATGGCATGGCACACTATTACCTTGGCAGTAAAACCAAAAGGAGTATTTTAGTGATTGTTGTTTGTGTATTCCTAACTGAAGGTTCAAGAGGTGGCCTTCTGCTCTTCCCCTGTGAAGTGGACACTGCCAGGCATGATGGTGTGTACAGTTTATTAGTGAATGTTATGTTTTATAGGACCTATGTGTGAGGACCACCTAACGCTTCTTGTGAAACCAGGCAATTAAGTCTTCTTCTGTTTTTGACCCCTTTCCTAGCCCAACCCCCCTTCCTTGTGAAGTTAGAGATATGGTTGTTTATTCAGTCCTCTCCTTGGAACAAGGAAGTTATTTGCTTTACAGGTATGAAAGGCTCAGTAGAAAGCAAGAGAGATACCTGGTGTAAATCTGTACTCACCAGTGTTGTTTTGCCGTACAGATCTCCCTCCGTGCAGTCCCCCCCCCTTTCCTTCCCCCCCTTGATCATCCCACTTGCCTGTGCTGTAATAGCATTCAGGGTTGGGACTGTCGAGAGGTGGACCCCTTTTTGGCATTGAACTGTTCCTGAGGAATCATCGAGTTGAAATCAGCAGGAACAACAGCTGGACCAGGAGGCGGAGGAGGGGGGACTGAGGTTTTGGAAGAAGAGTAACCTCCACAAAAGTGACCCAGTGTGGCATGGGATTTTTCTTTACAATCCCATCAAGGAATCAAAAACAGCTACCAAACTTGTGAAATGAACAATCTGCAATAAGTCCCTCTCTGGAGGGACGAACAAGAAATATTCATGTGGGACAATGTCTATGTCATACCATCTAAAAACCTATCATGAAAAGCCTCTCCAAGAGGCAATCAAGCAGAGGGAAGCTGGAGGACCATCTACTTCAGTGGCAGCATTGACAAATCGTGGTCAGAAACTCCCTTCTGAGGTGCAGACTACTGCAAAAGGTATGGCTCCAGAGTTGACAAGAATGGCAATTTGTTGCATGGACTGTAGTGTGGTCATAAGTGCTGGTGAACTGTGTCTTACAGCTATTCACAATGCTGCAAAACAGCATATATGCTAATTATTTTCCTCTTTTTATGTGTTTTGCACCTGCTTCCCCAGTTGCCATTTTTGTTATTATAAAAAAGAACAAAAAAATATAAAACTCCACAAAAGACAAAAAATAGGTTCCTGTTGGAACTGCCTTTCACAGTTAAAAAAAGATAAAGCATGTATATATGTTGGAATGAATATATGACTGGTGTATGGAAAATTGAATGATTGCAAAACTAGTGAATGGATGTTACAATGAGTACAGCAGTGGTGCCTGAGTGAATCAATGAGTGCATAAATAGTGCCTGAGCGATTGGATGAATGCAAACGTAGTGATTGGGTGACTGCATGTGTAGTGCCTGGGTAAATGGATGAGTGCATATGTGTGGCCTGAGTGAGTTGAAGAGTGCAGCAGTAATGCCTGAGTGATGAGTGTCTGGATAATTGCTGGGTGAATGAATAAATGCATGGATAGTGCCAGGGTGATTGGATGAGTGCATGGGTAGTGCCTGGATGAACAGATGAATGCATGGGTAGTACCTGAGTAAACAGATGAGTGCTAGGGTAGTGACTGGGTGATCGAATGAGTCCATAGGTAGTGCCTGGGTGAATGGATGAGTGCATGGGTAGTGCCTGAGTAAATCGATGAGTGCATGGGCGCCAGCTGAGTGATTCAAAATGCACATGGTTAGTGCCTGGGTAAATGCATGAGTGCATGCTAGTGAATGAGTGAATAGATGAGTGCAAGTGTAATGCCTGTGTCACTGAACGAGTGGATGGATAGTTCCTGAGTGAATGTATGAACGCATGCATAGTTCCTGAGTGAATGGATAAGTGGAAGAGTAGTGCCTGAGTGAATGGATCCCAATATATACCTAGCAGGTATTAGTTCTTTCTAATTATTAGACAGACAGACAACATGTTCTCATATTTTATTTGTGACTACACTACTTCTGTTTAATAATGTTACTAAAAGTACTACGACTACCAGAATGGAAATGACAGATGTATCTCTTTTGAATATGATATTTGGACTTTTGAATCATTCTTAGTTTCTCATTGCAACTTTCCACAATACTATACTATTATTTTTCAATAAAATATACAATGTACTAATGAGGAACTAATTAATTTTTCTCTTGCTTCCCAAAACATTCACCAATAAGTTCCTAAACACGTACCCCCTAATTAATGCAGTTCATCTGATCTTTTCATATCACTGTGATGCTCTTTTTCTTTTATCAAACTCCCAAATACATCTTCATTTCTAATATAATTTTAATAAAGGATTAAAAAGATACATACATACCAGTGAACTCAATTTGTAGATTATATTGTTGTTTTAGCTCTTTCTGGATACCTTTGACACTGTTAGCATTTGCAAAAACTAAACACAAGAATGGTACACCACTCTCATACAAAAAAATCATGAAATGGCAACCTCTTCAACTTTGCATTCTGTGATCATAAGAAAGGCAGCAAATGAAATCATGTCATTCATTTTGGATTGTCCTAGCTCCATTTGTGATTGGTTTGTATCTGTTAACTCTCCCCCTTTCAAAATGAGATTCCTATCTGATTTGGAAAATAAAGCTTGCCAATTCTCAAATTGTGTTGTCACTCCTCAACTTTACAAAACAAGTTCTGTCTCTTTAAGACCCTTCCTTCCCTCACCAATACACTCTTAGCTCAGTGAACCTAACTACCCAGTAGAACCCATAGGTCACAAGTTTGCAACACATTCTAGGAGAAACATGCTACTTCCAAATGAAATACAGCAGGCGGGGGTTACTCCACAGATTCAAAAGCATATGAATGCCTGTGTTATATTTCTTTTTTTTTTAAACAGCAGCCAATAATAAGACTTCGTCCTGAGCCATCCAGCCATATATATATATATATATATTTTTTGTTTGTTTTAAAAATACCTCCATGTTAACTGATTTTCCTTTTGATTACCAACTTGTTCTGCTCCAGCATTCTCCTGACTACTATTGCTCCTTCACTTAAAAATGCTTAGAGTATAGATTGTGGGCCGGGGCTATATCTATTGGGCTAACAAGGCTGCAAAAAATAGAGATAGTGACAGGGACTTGGATAGGCCAAATGTGTTGATTACTTGGTTTGGCCAGAGAGGGTTAAAGTTTCATCAGTTTCTGCCGATGGTTGAACCCAAAGTGGATTCTCAAACTTCTCATCTTATGATTGTTCTTTCTGGTGGCAATAACTTTGGCACATTGACTGGAGTAATGCTGGAAATCCTAATGAAAGAAACCTTTGCAGAATGATGTGCTTTTCCCTCACACTGTCATTGTGCACTCTAATATATTCCGAAGAAAGAAATGGAAGTGGTCAAACCAATTCTGTCCACAGATTGACAACGCCAGGAAACAGGTTAATAAAACTGTTTGTGCATCACTCAGAGACCATCGTATGGGCTGTATCTATAGCAACAATATGGGTTTTGACATGCATAGAATTTATAGAAATGATGAAGGAAACAGGGTGTTTCTAAGTAGCCTGATACTCTGCCTTCAGTCTTATGTATAGCAGCCATATGCTCAAAACCAACACAACGGCTCTTGTCAGAGCCACCTGAGTACCAACATATATATATATCTATATGTTCTCAAAAGTTTCACTCCGTAATTACTGCTGGTGGCCCAGTTGGAGGTGGCATATGCACCGGCCTAGCGCGCCAGTAGTAAAATCTCGTACAGCCAAAGTTCCAATAATATACTCTCTCAGCCACCCAGTAAAAGCCAGCGAATCCAAAATCCAAGGGTGTTTATTTCACCTACACAGCATGTTTAAACTCATATTTTTGCAGTAAGTTTCTATCTAAAAAATCTTTCAGACCTATTATCGCGGTTATTCAGAATGTCACGATTAAGTTGTAAACAGCGACGTTCGCACCTTTTCCATAAAGCAAAAACATATATGCGCACACATTACCATGTTTTGCAAACTAGAGGTTTATTGTTGTTCACTTCACACACCTGTGTTTCTAATATATTTATAGATCAACCATCTCCAAAACCTATTTTCCTTTTTTGCGGTGAGTCTAGAGATTGCAATGCTCAATGAGATGCCTGTGGTTGCGTTGCAATAGCAAAAAATAAAAGCAGAAATGTAATAGCCACCATGAAGATATATAAGACTCTGATTGGCTAGACGCAACCTGAGAGAAAAGTTGCAACCGTTTATTTATGTGTCTGGGAACGGTCCCTGGGGCTGAAAAGTAGAATGCAAAACAGATGAAGGGATCAAGGTAGAGGTTCCCTAAACCAATATTTCTTGAAAAGAGGTAGCAAAAGTAGTAATGTTGGGTAAGAAGTTGCCTAAAAGCTTATTTTTTTCCACATGCAAGATCCGCGGTGCCAACGTGGAGCTTAGCAAGGCCCCCCATATAATTACCCAACAGATCTGTGGAGGTCCCTGTGAATATATATACTCGTAAACCACTCACAGATCAACTCACTCACAGACCCTCACAGAAACTCATGCACCCACCCACAGAGACACTCACACACATCCACTGATAGATTCACTCAGACACTTAGACACTCTCACACCCACTCAAACACTGACACACCTACAGAGTCAGTCTGACACCTACTCACAGTTCAACAGACAAACTTGCACACCCACTCATAGCTCCACACTGACACTCTCTCTCCCTCACAGATCCACTCACACACCCACTCACACACACACACTCACACACTCACGCAGACACACACACACACACACAATCATAGATTCTGTACACACCTGCAAATCCACCTCGAACTCAAATAGGGCATACAGAGTGATTGTCAAGGAGGATTCACAGATTCATGGAAATTAGGCTACTTTGCAGGAAACATGGAAAGGGTTAAAGAAATACTGGCCATTTAGAAATGGTATAACAAAAAAGAAAAATGAAAAGAAGCCTGTGATTTGTTAACTAAAGCAGCATAAGTAAGAGCACATGGTGAGGGGTAGCCATTTTAGCTGATTTTCTACTGAGAAAGGAGATGGTTTGCAAGAGTTCTGGCTGGAGATTTCAAATGAAAACAGATGATTCCAGACATAGAAATAAAACTGAGAGAACGGCAAAGAGCTTTTACAGGCATGCTAATTAGGTTATAGTGTATAAAAGTATATCTAGAAAAAGATAAGCACAGGCGTAAAGCTCCGCTTCATTTGCAGAGTGCAGTATTCGGCAACTCCGCATTCCAAGGAGAATGCAGAGATACCGTTAAACTCTGCACTCCTCAACGAAGTGAAGGTTTATTTGGTTAGCATGCTCACAATGTTCTTGCGCATGTGCAGAGCGATTTGCCGGGCACTCGCGATTGCCCATGAGAATTTCAGGGCTGTTTGCGGACACCACAAGATTTGCTAGACGGTCGTATGCTCTCGCAAGATTTTAGCTCACCAACATGTCATTCAGGCACACCAGTGACTTCCAGTGGATATTTTCTGCCGTACCTGATCCTGAATGTGCAAGATCTACTGCAGGTGCAATCTGGGGACAATTCTCTCCTCAAGAAGCATCAAAATCTTCCCGACATGATGACTTGGAGTTAAAAAAACCTCCTCATATTGTCATTTGGCGTTGTTTTTTTCCAGTGAAAAGTTCTTTTTTTCACTTTTTTCTCAACTGAAAGGAAGTGCCCCATACTTTCTGTTCCTGTTCAGCAGGCTCCTCCCAGTTCTCTGTCCATCTCCTGGTCACTTTTCACTTGTATTTGGAGCTGGAAGGATTACTTTTTGTTTCTGCTTCATTTCCCATTGGATTTAAGGACTTTGTATTTGAGATTTTACAAGTTGAAAAACTGATGGTGTTTGTTTATTGGGGCCATACACCTGGATGTATTTGTACTTTTAAATGACTTTTAAAATGTATTGTGATCGGGTGGCCTGTTGTTTCAACAGAGGCCTAGTGATTTGTTTGCATTTCATGTTTCTTCATTTGTAAAGGAAAAATGTTGCACAGTTGACTACATTTTATCCATGTTTTTTTTAAATACATTTGAAAAATTGATTTAATTCATTATATGGCATAGCCTGCCAATTGGCCCTCCAGCCAGTAGACCCGATGCTAGTCATGGGTGCATGAAACAACTGTTTCAGTGGTGTCTGTTGCATTTGAAACAGCATCTAGGCCATGGATGGACTTGGATTTAATTACAAAATGGGTTTTATTTTGAGGCATTTCACTTTTTTGTTCTTGCAAACAGCATATCGGATTTTTTTTTAGCCCTGTTCATTTTTGTTTTTGGCTTTGCTGAATTATTGCTGTGTTCTCTGTTTTACCGTGCCATCTTTGTCTGGCTAGTGTGTGTTTGCCATAGGCCACCATTTGCCTTTCTTCAACATGCCATGTGGCCATTGGCCAGGGGCCATTTTGTATAGTCAGTGGACTGTCCATAGACCTGCATGTGCTCTTTACAGGCCTCCTGCTTCTTGTTGTGAGTGACCATGTGACTGGCAGCCATTTTGTGTATCCAGCAGTGTTCTTCTGCCAAAGGCCTGCATGACTTTGTTGTTGTGGACATGCCTTCTTGCTGGTTGTTTGTTGTTGTGATATTGTGATTGGTGTCCATTTTGTGTAGGCAGCCAATGTGCTTTTGCCAAGGCCCTGCATGCGTTCTTTGTTTTCTAGGCCTCCTGCTTCTTGTGTTACCATGTGGCTGGCGGCCATTTTGTGGATCTAGCCAGTGTGCTTTTGTCATAGGCATGCATGTCTTCTTTGTTGCAGCCATGCCTTCTTGCTGGTTTTTATATCCATGTGACTGGTGGCCATTTTGTATAGGCAGCCAGTGTGCTTTTGCCATAGGCCTGCAG
Organism: Lissotriton vulgaris; assembly: GCF_964263255.1. NCBI lineage: Eukaryota > Metazoa > Chordata > Amphibia > Caudata > Salamandridae > Lissotriton > Lissotriton vulgaris. Next base: position 103,763 of record NW_028254529.1, read on the forward strand.
GCGTTCTTTGTTTTCTATGCCTCCTGCCTCTTGTTGTGACCATGTGGCTGGCAGCCATTTTATGTATCCAACCAGCCTGCTTTTGCTATAGGCCTACATGTCTTCTTTGTTGCGGCCATGCCTTTTTGCTGGTTGTTGTTGTTGCGACCATGTGGCTGGGGGCCATTTTTTTGTAGGCTACAATTCTGCTTTTTGCTTTAGGCCTGAATGCGTTTTATGTTTTCTGGGCCTCATGCTTCTTGTTGTGACCATGTGGCTGGCAGCCTTTTGCATAGGCAGTCATGTGCATTTGCCATAGCCTTGCATTACTTTTTTGTGTGTGACCATGCCTCGTTGCTGGTTGTTGTTGTTATGCATGTAATTTTTCTTTTTTTGTATAGGAAAAATGTTGCAATATTCTTTTAGTTTCATTCACTATGTGGCCTTGTCTTCCAATGGCCTAACACTAATCTTTGGTGCATAAAACAACTGTTTTTGTGTTGTCTGTTTAATGAAACATCTTTTTTAGGCCACAGATTGATTTGGATTGAAATACAAAATGTGTATTTTCTTTGATATTTCACGATATTTTCATGCACACAGTGTAGAGATTAGGGTAATGCCTTTGTAGGATATGCATTGTTGTAAACAATTCTAACCCAGTTAATTTGCATTTTAAGCATTTCTGAATTGAAGCTGTTTTCTCTACTTTACCACGCTTCTTTGTCTGGCCAGCGTGTAGTGTGTGTGTTTTTTAATAGGCCACCATTTGCCTTTGTTACACATGCCATGTGGCCTGGAGCCATTTTTTATACAATCAGTGTCCATGAGCCTGCATGTGTTCTTTGTTTTCCACAACTCGCCCTCATGCCTCTT
>NW_028254530.1:0-34810 GCF_964263255.1 Lissotriton vulgaris
GAGAGTGGTGAAGTGTTGACCGTCTGGCTCTCGCATTCAGAGGTCGCTCCCACTCGCTCCTCCTCGAGCCCTGCCTTCCAGAGATAGTGCAGCTGCATAGCGCCTGGTATCACTTGTGCATAGCGCTCCTGAATAGCGCTTGGTATCGTTTTACTCTAATTATTTAATTTTAATCTGCATTTGCCTGGTATCGTTTTTCAGTGGAATAATTTAATTTATTAATTTGCTCTGTGCTCCTGCTTAGTGGCAACTTTAGCGCGTGTACTGCATTTTGGCAATTTTAAGATCGACTGTGCCCCTGCTTAGAATCGCGCTAGCCCACCGCCATTTTGCTGTTGTTGTTTCTGTTTACCTGTCCCCGTGTCTCCTCCCCGCTCCCGCCTCCCAAGCTGACCCTCCCACGCTCCGCCCCCCCCCACTATCCATTTATGGACAGATGGACCCACGTGCAGCGTCCACGCGCTGCGGCCGCGCCACACGCCTGGACCGCGCCCAGCGCCATACCCCCTGGCCCCCGCTCCTCCCATCCCTCCCGCATCACATACGACGCCTCCGCCCTCTTAGCCCTTAACCCCGGCCGACTCCCCAACTGCGCCCAAGCCGCTCCTGGACACACCCATGGACCGTTCACATGCAACTCCTGCAAGTATGACAGCACCAACACCAACTCCTCATCCACTAATACCAAACAAGAGATCCGACACCAACCACCTTAAATGCATCCTGCTCAACACCCGTTCGGTCCACAGACACGCCATCGACCTGTGGAATCTACTAGACACCATCTCTCCGGACGTCGCCTTCCTAACAGAAACATGGATGAACACCTCCTCAGCCCCAGACATCACCATCGCCATCCCGGAAGGCTACAAGATCATCCGAAAAGACCGCACCAAGCAAACCGGAGGAGGCATCGCCATCGTCCATAAGAATTCCATCCGCATCTCAACCAGCTCAGACGTCAACCTCGCTAGCGCCGAGCACCTTCACTTCCAGATCCACACCGACCCCAAGACCAAACTCAGAGGCACCCTACTCTACAGACCACCAGGACCCCGTGCACAATTCATTGAAGACATCACTGACTTCATCACCCCACACGCCCTCCCCTCCGAGGACTACATTCTACTGGGAGACCTCAATTTTCACCTAGATAATAGCAACGACAGCAACGCCACCACCCTCCTGGACAATCTCACCAACCTCGGGCTCATACAACTTGTCAATACCCCCACTCACTACGCAGGCCACACACTCGACCCTATCTTCACCTCCAGCAAACATATCTCCTTCAGTCACACCACAGTTCTCCATTGGACGGACCACAGCTGCGTTCACTTTACCTACAAAAAGACCACAACCCGCAACCATCCTCAACCCACTTTGCGAAGAAACTGGAACAAAATCACCATCGACCAGATCTCCTCATCGCTTCTTCAAAACCCCCCTGCCCACTCTTCGAACGCCAACCAAGCAGCCATCAACCTCACTCAATGGTTAACAAACAGCGCTGACAACCTAGCACCTTTGAAAAAACGTCAAATCAAATTAGGCAGCAAAAACGCCCCCTGGTTCAACGATGATCTTAAGAAATCCAAGAAACTCTGTCGCTCCCTTGAGAAGGCCTGGAAAAAAGACCTTAACACCAGCACCAGGGACGTCTTCAAAAACGCCACCCGCATACACCACCAACTGATCCGGACTGCCAAGAAAGCCGCATTCAAAGACTTACTAGACAACAACGCCCACAACAGCAAGGAATTATTCAACATCGTCAAAGAATTTAACAACCCCACTGTCAACTCCAACGACATCACTCCCTCTCAAACCCTTTGCGACTCCCTAAGTTCGTTTTTCTACAACAAAATCGCAGACATCCACAACAGCTTCGACAACCAACCCGGAGACCTACCCACCCAACCTTCTGCCGTACCTTCACTCCCCTTGAACATCCTTAATGACTGGAACCCAATCTCCACCGAGGACACCATCCGCCTGATGAATTCCATTCATTCAGGATCCCCCACAGACCCATGCCCTCACCACATCTTCAACAAAGCAGATTCCATCATAGCACCACACCTCCGAGACGTCATCAACTGCTCCCTCAACTCCGCCACCTTCCCGGAAAGCTGGAAACACGCCGAACTCAGCGCCCTTCTGAAAAAACCCACAGCAGACCCCACCGAACTCAAAAACTACCGCCCCATCTCGCTCCTACCATTCCCGGCCAAAGTCATCGAGAAAGCTGTCAACAACCAGCTCGCCGCCTTCCTCGAAACCAACAAATCCCTCGACTCATCACAGTCCGGCTTCCGAGCCAAACACAGCACTGAGACCGCACTCATCGCAGCAACAGACGACATTCAAACTCTACTGGACAATGGAGACACAGTCGCCCTCATCCTCCTCGACCTCTCCGCAGCCTTCGACACAGTCTGTCATAGTACCCTATTACAACGCCTCAGAAACATCGGTATCCAAGGAAAAGCACTGGATTGGATCACCTCGTTTCTTACAGGAAGAACTCAGAGAGTCCACCTCCCACCATTCAAGTCAGAGGCCACTGAAGTCATTTGTGGCGTGCCACAAGGATCTTCACTCAGCCCCACCCTCTTCAACGTATACATGAGCCCCCTTGCGGCCATCGCTCGCCAACACAACCTCAACATCATCTCCTACGCTGATGACACCCAACTGATCCTCTCACTCACCAAAGACCCTAACATCGCCAAAACCAATCTACAGGAAGGAATGAAAGAAGTAGCCGAGTGGATGAAGCACAGCCGTCTGAAACTGAATTCAGACAAAACAGAAGTCCTTATCTTAGGTACCCCCCCCTCTGCCTGGGACGATTCTTGGTGGCCAGAGGCCCTTGGGAAAGCACCCATCCCGACGGACCACGCACGGAACCTGGGAGTCATCCTGGACTCCTCACTCTCGATGACCAGACAAGTCAACGCCGTCTCATCATCTTGCTTCAACATTCTTCGCATGCTCAAAAAAACATTTCGCTGGATCCCCACCGAAACTAGAAAAACGGTCACCCACGCACTGGTTACAAGCCGCTTGGACTACGGAAACACCCTTTACGCCGGTACCACCACAAAACTTCAGAAAAAACTCCAACGCATCCAGAACGCATCAGCCAGACTCATACTTGACATCCCACGTAAAGACCACATTTCTGGTCACCTGAAAGACCTCCACTGGCTCCCCATCAATAAGAGGATAACATTCCGCCTCCTAACCCACGCACACAAAGCACTTTACGAACTTGGACCAGAATGCCTCAACACACGACTCTCCTTCTACACCCCCTCCCGCCAACTTCGCTCTTCCAACCAAGCCCTTGCTGCTGTACCTCGCATCAACAAAACCACAATGGGGGGAAGATCCTTCTCCTACCTAGCGGCTAAAACCTGGAACACACTTCCCACTCACCTTCGCCTAACTCAGAACCACCTAGCATTCAGAAAGCAACTTAAAACCTGGATATTCGACAAGTAATTCCCCACCCTCTCCAAGCGCCTTGAGACCCTCTGGGTATGTAGCGCGCTATACAAATTATTTGACTTGACTTGAATAAGGACACGGAGTCCGATTCAAGTTGTCAGCAAATCCGCAGTTTTGAGGTTTGCAGGGGCAGGCAGCTCTGAAGGTGCCACTCAGGCTCAGGAAGTAGCCATGGGTTCATGATCTGTTGCTCAGTTTTGCTTGTCACCTCTGTTCTTCTTTGAACTGGTTTTAGTTTTAGGTGGGACGTTTTTGGAATCCATAGATATTTCCCTATATTATAAGGTCTCGATTTAAAGTGATTTAGATATTGATCTGATATACCATGCTTATATGCAATGGTTTCATTAGCATGTCTATTTTATTTTGCTCTTATTTTATTTTATTTGTTCTGTTTTCTTTAGTGGTTGTATTGTTTCCAGTTGGGTTTCCCAAAAGTGGAAAAGTAATGTAGTGTTCTTATGTCATTAGGTGGGTTTGGGTATGGGTAGAATGTTGATATGTCACTGTTGAAATGATATTATATCAAAACTGGAATGTTGGGGAGAGATTCTGTGTCAGTTGAAGAGGGGCTGAAGGTGGCTCCTTGATGCTTCCCAGGAGTGGCAGCTTCATATGAAATAAACTTTCAAGTTTTCTTTTAAACCATTTCGATAAACATGCCCCTTAGTTTCCAGGCCAACACTTTTTCATACAGTAATGCAGCCCTAGAAGTAACACAGATTATGCTTTGTTCTGCTTTGGGTCCTGCATGGCATTGCACTACAGATTGCTGAATCCGCCTACAAATTTGTCTTTATCACCTAAGAAGAAACTGATGTCTTATAGATGTCATATATTGACTTAATCATGCTTTATGTGCCTGCATTCGAGTTACAGTCCTAAAGTGTAGATGGAGGCAATAACGCTGGTAAAAGATGCATTTCATGTAATAAATATCTCAACTGTGGTCTATAATCAAGAACAAGAACGCCCTGTTGAAGCCCTACCTTTACTCTTCGGCCACCGCCGACAATCTCCAAGCCAACAGATGCAGATTTCTCACAATGGGCCATGCCAAAGAATAATATGGCTAAAGGCAGGCCCTGCAACCAGAAACCCAAGGGTAGATGGCTAATTAAAATAAAAGTGGGCAAGCAGGGCTCAGGAAACTGGGAGAGAGGAGTTTCAATTCAGGAAATATATTTTTACCACTGTACGCAAATATGTATTTTTTAGATTTTTGTTTTTTTTAGATGTTCAGGCAAGGATGAGCTGGATATCTCAAATTTGCAAACCTAACACTGGTCATGTTTTGTAGAACTGAGGATGGGGCCGTTCACTATGGATCTTCTTAGTCATGGAAAGGCTCGTCCATCAGACTTAGGGGTCGATTACGATGGCGGAAGGCCCACCACTGCCAGCTGTGGGGTAGTGGGCCATCCACCATCTGACAACAATTTCCCCCGCCATATTGCATTGGAAGGAGGACTCTTCAGTGAAAAGTGGGGGTCGCAAAGACCGCCTGCCACGGTTCCGCAAGGCGGTCCGCAAACATAGGGCAATATTGTGGCAGTGCCTTTCAGGCACCCCATAGGGATTACGATATCCCTTTCTGCATGTCATTTTGCGGCAGACATCTTGGTACGAAAAGACAGGTGTAAACGGGTTCAGGGGTCGTTTGTTGACCCCTTGTGTTGGGGGAAGTGGTGGTGCCCTGGGGGGGTACCCATGGTACCCTTGTACATTTCCCTGCACTGAGTGGCAGGCACTGCATGCTGCTTGTCATGTAGTGCAGGGAAACCCACTTCATACATTCTTATCATTGCGGTGGGTGCTGCAACCAGCAGAACCCACCTCAATGGTAAATATGCAAGATGCGACCGCCACCGTGGCGGTTGCATCATATTCAACATGCGGGACTGCCGCCATACAGGCGGGTGGTCGCAATCACCACATCGATAGGGGGCAGACTCAAGTCCGCCCGCCATCGTAATGACCCCCTAAATCCGTTATATATAGTCAGATAAAAGTCGAGAAACTGATGTAAAAATCCTCTGGCATTCAGAAAATAACTACCTGAGATTGTGGAGAATTCTGCAATTTTTGGTATTTCCCACATTTGATTTTTGAGAAATCTAGGTGGGGAAGATTATATAAATGGAAGAGCATTACAAAAGCATTATGAACCATCCCCCAATTATTTTAGAATATAATATAATTATATTATGTGTAGGCATATCTGGAAGTTTAGAAGAGTTGACAATATAACCATGTATATAAATAGAAACTCTATATAAGTTGAAGCTTAAACTCTTACCGTAACTCCTACAGTTCAGAAAAAAAGCTGAAGACACACTTCGTCAAGGAGCAGTACTCTTGACCTAGCAGTCTACAGTTTACCTTACCCCAATGATTGTATCTTCCTGAGCTTCAAGCCCTCTGTTCAGTGCTCTGTTGCTCATGTGCTAGATTTAAACTCTACAAATACAAAAACACACATACAAATATTTAAATGACAACAGTATTTTTTTTGTAAGACTTTAATTTAGGACAAGGATAAACATAATAGACATCATACAGACATGTGTTTCCAGAGGATTTGCACTGGCACAAAATTGACAACAAACCTGAGATCATAGCGTTATTACACACAATTTACATTGGACCCACTTGTAGCAGGCCATCCTGGATCAGCACCCCCTCTAGGTTGCAGGGGGTCACAGACCCCGCCCCTATATTCATTCCATTTTTTTTCTAAATATGTGTCCATTTAGTGGGATACCCCCTGGATTCGTATACAGTCCTTTCCATTACCATGCACCAATCCATGTCTTTTCCCCACGCACCCAGCATTGAGGTTCTTGCACCCTCCATAATCTTGCAATATTCCTCTTGGCACTTATCATTCCATGTGCCACCTATATTCTCTCTTTAGTATTCAAATCTCTAAGGCTCCAAATATTCAGGGGACATAGTTTTATGTTACAGTCAGTCTTGTTGCCCATTGCTCGCTCCATACATTTAGTTAATGAGGACCAGTATCTCTGGATGACCGTACACTCCCAGAGTATGAGCACGAAAATGCCCTCCTGCCCACATCCCCTCATGCATCCGGCCACAGTGCTATACCCCATCCTTACCAACATTGGCCCCGTGAGGTATATTCTATAGAGTATCTTCAGTTGTACAAGTCTGAGCCTAGAGGAGATGGCAGTCTCTCTAGGAGAGGCCAGGGCCTCAAGCCATTCCTCGTCCTCCAAACCTGCAACATTGTAGTCTCACTTGGCTCTGAGTTGGAGAAGAGGGTCCGCCATATTTTTGATACTTTTTTATATATTAACGATATGGCTTTCTCCAGGAGATTTCCGTCTAAGACCCTACCTTCTAGTGGGGAGGATTCTGGTGGCATTTCTCCCTTTGCTATCCCTGCGAGTAGAGCGTGTCGGATCTGTAGGTACCTAAAATGTTCTGTATTAGCAAGCGCATACTCAACTTGCAATTGGGCAAAGGGGAGTACTCCTCTCGCTTTCCATAGATCTCCAACCTTAGAGATGCCTATTAAGTCCCAACGGTCAAATCCAGGAGTGTGTCGTAGATTGCCAAGTTGGTCGGTGTCCCAGAGTGGGGTGGCCAATGTAATCTTACCCTATCAGCCCAGGCTTCTCGTAGCAGCCGGCTACACTTGGACCGCATGCCCAGTGGGTGCCGACAGACTTATTTTAGTGGGGTTTGTGAATAGTGCCCATGCAAAACTTCCCCCCAGGAGCAGCCATCTATCCATGTGAAATCAGGGATCTCCCTGCGGCCTACATGTACACTGATTTACATCGCTAAGTTGCGCCGTGCAATATAATTTCTTGATGTCTGGGAGACCAATTCCTCTGTCGTACCACCCTTGTGTAAGTTTCTGAATGGCAATTCTGTGTAGTTTTCCATCCCAAAGGAGCTCTCTCAAGGCACTGTCTATGGCTTTGAAGCAGTCTGCTCCCACAGGGTGCGGCGTGTTCTGCAAAACACACAAAAACCGTGGAAGGGACATCATTTTGAATAAAACTTTGCGCCCCAGTAGGGACAGTGGGAAAGACCTCCAGTGTAGGACCTCACTCCAGAGTTGCTGCAGCGGGGGCAAGAGGTTGTGTTTGTAAAAATGAGTCGGGTCTTTAGAGACCTGGATTCCCAAGTATTTGAAACCCATCCACCAAGTATAAATACGAGCGCTGATTGATAGCACCGCATTTAGACTTGAACCTCCTGAGGCGAATAGCCGGGAGCCACTTTGCAAAACTGCTTTTTAAAACTTGTGTTAATTGATTTTAATCCACTTGCAAACCATCTCCCCAGCACTTACTTGAACTCCCCAAACAGACGACATAAACGCTGTTCAGGGGCAGAAATCGCTCGCTAGCCGCCATCACCGGCCTCGAGGAGCCACGGCACACGCCCACTCCTGTTGGCCACGCCCACCCTCCCAACACCACCTATAAACCATGTGTCAGTTCAGGCAGCGCAGCGGACGAGCGCAGCGGGCGCGATGATGGCGCGCCGAAGGCGCGCTTAAGGCAAGCTCGTCTGCGCTCGTCCGCGCTAGGCAGAGCGCAGAGCCAGGCCATACTACTAAATCCAGCAGCCAGACTTGGAGATATGAAAAAGACGACCTACTACACCTGACAAGGTACATGACTCATGCCTTCATGGCATATCCGCTGACCACCCCTCTACCCAATGCGCCCACTGCCCATACAGTCTCAACCCCTCTGTATCCATATGGCCTCCCCCCATACCGATACGTATGGCCCTCATGAACTGCAGATCTCTCCCTAAGCACTCGACAGAAATCCACCTTCTATTGGAAAACTACAACTTAGAAGTGCTTTTCCTAACCGAAACAAGGCTGGGACCGGACTCAGACCCTGACATTGTCAACTCCCTTCCCCCGGGCTTCCTCATACAGCGCATAGACCGACCTAAAGGAAGAGGTGGTGGCATTGCCATAATTCATAAAGACCAGCTGTCATGCCGTCTCCAAGGCAGCCCCCTCGCTGACTGTGAAAACGTCATGTTTGCTATCCAGGTCTCCCCATGCCAATCCATATCAGGCTTCCTCATCTACCGCCCCCCAGGACCATTAGGTCAGTTCTGTGAATCCTTAACGGAACACTCGTACACCCTGACCGCAACTAACTCCTCATGTTTGATCCTGGGCAACCTAAACATCCATTTCGATAAAAAGGAAGTCAAACAGACCGCCGACTTGATAGCAGACCTCGAAACCCTTCAACTGAAACTTCTAGGCCATTTACCCACTCACACCTTGGGACATTTGTTGGACCCAGTTCTTACCAACATTCACGACCTTACTATCCGTGATCCCATTCCAGTGCCTTGGTCTGACCATTTCCTCGTTCCTCTACACTGGCAGATCACTCGCCCCCCCGCACTACCGCCCCTCCCAGCAAACCTTCACGATCTTGGTCTAAACTTGATGTAGAAATCTGGAAACATCACCTAGAGAGTTCCCCTCCTGCTCCCAACAACAACCCCATCAGCGCTGATGCAGAATTCTCAGCATGGATTGCCAACACTCTAGACAAAACTCTCCCCAAAAAAATCTCCTGTAATCCACGGAACAAACCCACCTCCCCCTGGTTCACTGATGAATTGCGACTCCTAAAAAAAGCCTGCAAAAGATCAGAAAGAGAATGGAGAAAACATTTCGACCATACCAGGAAAACTGAATATAAAACTACTCTTCTCACCTACAAAAAAGCAATCAAAGTTGCACAAATCAACCACTTCGAGGAGAAAATTAAATCTTCTCACAACTCAGCCCGGGAAACCTATCAAATAGCGAAGAAACTACTCAAAACACCGGATCCCCCCCCTCTGGTGGAACCTTCAGTCACCCGCTGCAATGAACTTGCAGAATTTTTTAACTCTAAAATTACTAAAATCATTAATTCACTCCCCCCTACCTCCTTGAACGCCCTCAGCGCCCCCTCTGACGTCAACCCACCCAACAATCAGCTGTCAGCTTTCACTCCGCTCACAACTGACACCACTCTCCGCATATTCAGTTCTATTAAAAGTGGCAGCCCCTCCGACCCTGCTCCACTGAATATCCTGAAACTAGTCGGACCCACTATTCTACCTAATCTGACAAAACTTATCAACGACTCACTCTCCCTAGGCATTGTCCCCCCCCAGCTGGAAAAGAGCCATGGTGAAAGCATTGCTCAAAAAACCCCACCTTGATCCACTAGAACTCGGCAACTACAGGCCAATTTCCTTACTCCCAGGTGTCAGCAAAATAGCTGAGAAACATGTTAACCAAAATCTCTCCCAGTACCTCGAGTCTAACAAACTACTGGAACCCTCCCAAACGGGATTCAGGCCAGGCCAGAGCACCGAGACCGCAATACTGGCGGTAGTCGAAGAGGCAAGGAAGATCATAGACTCAGGGGGATCAGTGGCAGTGATCCTCCTGGATCTTAGCGCCGCATTCGACACCGTCAACCACTCTATCCTGATCCAAAGACTCAAACACCTTGGAGTCACAGGAACGGCTCTGGCCTGGTTGGAATCCTTCCTCAAAAACCGACTCTTTCAGGTGACAGAGGGCACCTTTACGTCCAGACCCACAGCCATCAACTGCGGGGTACCACAGGGCTCGTCTCTGAGCCCAACCCTTTTTAATGTTTATATGTCCCCCCTCGAGAAGGTCGTCGCCCCCTATGGCATCAAACTCCTGACATATGCCGACGACACTCAACTTGTGGTCTCCCTTAACCAGCAAGACCTCTCCATTCCCAACCTGCATACCTGCTTGATCGAAATAACAAAATGGATGAGTAGCTCCCACCTCAAGTTGAACAACAAAAAAACTGAGATCATGTTTTTAGGCAACAAATCTTTATACAGTTCCATCTCCATATGGCCGTCAGCCATGGCCCCCCCCCCCCCCTGTGTCCAAACCAGAAATTAAGAGCCTGGGAATCTGGTTAGACGAGGAACTCAACTTCTCAGCCCAAGCACGGAAAACCGCTGGAACCTGTTACGGTCTGCTAAGGTCGGCAAGAAAAATTCTACCCTTGCTTCCGACTCAATCCCGCAAACTCCTCATTCACGGCCTTGTACTATCTTGTTTAGACTATGGCAACGCCCTATACCTAGGGGCCCCCAAAAAAGTTTTAGCAAAACTCCAAACGGCCCAGAACGCGGCAGCCCGCATTCTTACAGGTACCCATCGTCGTTGCTCAGCCAAACCGTCTTTGAAGGCCCTTCATTGGCTCCCCATCCAAGAGAGAATTCAATTCAAAGCTCTCTGCACGACCCACAAGATTATGCACGGCAAGGCCCCTCCCATACTCCAAAACCTCATCTCACCCCACACCACCTCTAGAACTCTCCGCTCTTCTAACTGCAATTTAGCCTCAGTTCCCAGGATCAGAAAAGCCCGCTCAGGCAGCCGACTGTTCTCACTCAACGCTGCCAAACTTTGGAACTCGCTCCCCCCTACCCTCAGAGCCCAACCTAACCTTCTTTCATTCCGTAGAGCACTAAAAACATGGCTGTTCCCATAAAGCATCTCCCACTAGGTTCTTGTCGGTCAGCGCTGGGACGCCTATGGGCAGCCATGCGCTCTACAAGTCTGTAAAATAAATAAAATAAAAATAATCTTTGTTTCTGTAATAGTAAAACCCCTGGGCAAGGAAGGCAGACCCCCACTGAGAACATAGATGACTGATTAGGATCAATTAATCCTGTATCCGGCAAATCTTCCAAATTCTATGAAAATGTGGAGCACTCTATTCAGGGAGGCCGCTGGAGATGCCAAGTATAATAAAATATAGTCGGCATACAGTGAAATACGGTCTTCCCAGTCGTTAGCCCACCTGAGTCCCCGAATAATGGGATCTTTCCGTATCCACATCGCCAATGGCCCAAGCACCAGGGCGAAGAGCAATGGGGAGAGGGGTCAACCCTGCCTGGTACCCCTGCCGAGTTCAAACATGGGTAAAAACTTTCTATTATTGACCACTATTTGGGCGAGCGGTTCTGTATAGAAATGACAACAATATTGATACTGCTAATTGTCACAGATCCAAGGCATATGTAAGTTTTGAAAACTCTGATCGTAGATATTACTTTTAAGATCAGCAATTGTTGACCATCTTCCAGGTCCCATTTGAAAAGAAAATTCTCTTGAGATATAACTCCTCAAGAAAGCATCTGGAAATAATCGAATTCACCTGTGAAACAACATAATATGCATAAAGCTAAAACTTGAGCATATCCAAGGCTCAAAATAGGAGGAACCAAAGCCAATCACATGTTGTAATTACAGATCAGTAAACATGATGTTATAAAACATTTGTGAAAATATATGAAGTAGTCAGAAGTATGGTAACCTACCAATAGTAGTTTGTAAAAAATCAGTTCATGTCAATCTAACATAGGGGGTCATTAGGATGGCGGACGGACCGGTGTCCATCCGCCACCCCCGAGGAAGAGGGACTGTCCGCATGTACAGCGGCGGTCTCTCCATGCAAATTAGGATGTGACCGCCACCCTGGCGGTCACATCCTGTTCCTTTAACCTTGCGGCACGTGGGTTAAAAATCATGTTTAACATTTACATGCACAAAGCGGCAGGCACCGCGCGGTGCCTGCCGCTTTGTGCATGTAAATGTTAAACACCAAAGACCACATGCTTTTCCACGGCGGAAAACCCGCAGTGGAAAAGCATGTTTCCGCATGAATCCTAATGTGGCTGGCGACCGCCACCATATTAGAGCTTTTCCACCGCGGGACCGCGGCGGAGAAGCGGCGGACGGTCTTCACCTCCGCAGATGACCCCCCTGCCATCCTAATCTGGCGGGGGGTCTTTGCAATCACCGCAGCGGTGAATCCGCATCCTTCGGGGTGGCTGTGGCTTCCACCGGCCCGGAGGATGCGGATTAACCGCAATCCTAATCTGTCCCATAATTTTAACTAGGAGAAAATAGCAAGCTGCTGTGGCTATCAACCTATGATGTAGAAAAACATCTCTCGAGCTCTGGAGCTCTGCAGCCATCACCCAGGCCCTTTCAACATTGACCTGTAATTCAAGTTCCCAAGTTCACTGAGGACAACATCACTGGAAAGGGGAATCAGCATTAGCTGGGTGGAAGTTCATTTTCTCTAGGTGCCCCCAGAGATGGTGGAGTTGTAGTCTCCAAGGGATGTGCCACACTTCCATCACAGTTCCCAAGATGGCGTCCAACCTGTAATGGCATCCGTCCCTTATGGCTATTTAGTGTGGCCACTGCCCTACCTCCAAACCATACAAGATGCAAGATAGCATTGGTGGCCAAGGTGGATACAGTGGCCCTTGATGTTCGGCAACTGAAAGTGGATCAGTGCATAGTGGCAGACAGGGAGAGTGCCACTGAAACACCAAAAGCAACTCTAAAACACAGGGTTTCACAGCGTAGGTAACAAGTGTTAGAGCTGGGTGAGTGAATGTGATCCAGGAAAAGTAGGGTAGAAAAAGATAAAGGGCGTTGAAGATGTTGGCTGAGCAAGATAGTGGTGCTGCAGAACGTCTTGAACTTTTCTAATACAATAAGTCCACAAGGCACTGGTGTCCCTTTCCCCTTACTGCCCCTCTGATTGTCCATTTCGGTCAATAATAGCCAAAATGTTGAATTACAGAGGGCCATCAGATTGGACTGCTGCATTATGAGAAAATGAGTGATGATCCTTCTGGACTACACGCTAGCAGTGCTGAGATTTGTGGTGAGCCACTATTGGTCATCTATGAATAACTTTGGAACCATTTAGATTTTATCCCATGAGGCTCTCCATTTTACAAATGTCAATGGTTGCAGAAGTGTCCCAGGAGATGGGTAGGAAATTGTTGTCAAAGGTAAGAATTTCCATGTTTGGAGATCTGTTTTATGCAGGGGATCTAAGAATGTCAATATATACACTTTAGAGGGTCTTACAATATTCCTATTGGCCAATTCTTTAATTCTGGCTTGCGGACCCAAGTGGCTAATTTAACTTGAGAATGGGGTTTGGCATCCAGAGACACGTGATGTAGTGCAAATCCTCTTGACCATCGCAACAAGGAAGGACGTAGTATAGTTATTTAATAAATGTAGAACTGGGGATGTGTAAGGCCTTGTTAGTTGGGCTAAAAGTGCGATGTGTTGGAGCAATAGGAAGGTATATTGTAGATGCTGAATGGGGAATTGTTGTACAAGATGCCAAAGTATAGAGGAACCCAATATTTCAGCTGATGCAAATAAACTACTTCCCACAACATTTTCCTGACTCCTGTTCCCCTCCCTCTCCAGAATGAATGGCTTACAATCTGGCTCTTGTCTTACATACAGATTGTCAGTGCAGTCTTCCTACATATGATCTGGGCATTCAATTTTAGAAACATGTAGTTTCTGATATTGCTGTAATTAAATGCAACTAGAAACCAGCATGGCTGTTCGAAGAGACTGATGGGCATATTTAGAACAAAGTGGCGAAGCGTGGCATGGGAACTAACCATTACAACGCAGTCATTACAAGGCATGTCACTACAACTCATACCATTACAACGCATGTCACTACAACCAATGCCATTACAACACATTATAAGGTAAGTAATGGGGAATAGTAATTTTTACCCCAACACTATTCAACACTTACCCTACTGTTGCACTGACTGGAGTGGTACTAGTAATTTTTACCCCTACACTATCCAGCACTTACCCTACTGTTGCCCTAAACGTATTATGTGTTGTAATGGTATGCCTTGTAATGGAATGCGTTGTAAATGTAGTTTCTAAAAATGCGTTGTGATGGCATGTGTTGTAAAATCATGCATTGTAATGCATGTTGCGATGTAAAAAACGTGTTGTAAAGGCATGCATTGTAAATGTTTGCATTGTAACTTGTCCTATTTGCGTGGTGTAACCTCTTTGGCTTAACCCCACAATCCGCCCCTTCTGAAATGAGGGGCTGCACCAGATTTAAAACATTGTGGTGCAGCCCTGAGTTCCCCCCTGCACTGGTGCCAAATTTGGCAGCCTAGCGCCAACACAGGTACCCTTGCACCATGGTGCAAGGGTGTCTGTGTTGAGGAGAAGATTGTTTCTGTGCAGGAAGGTATGCCTTCCTGCACATAAACAATCTTTAAATGGCGTTTTGTCACACCCAGAAGTTACAAACTTTCATTTTTTTTTAAAGATTGTTTATGTGCAGGAAGGGTCACCTTCCTACACATAAACAATCAGTGGCCATTTCCTGTTTCTATGTGTGCTGCACAACGCAGCACACATGGAAACAGCAACAAGGAGGAGAAATAAAGCATTTTTCCTCGTTTCACCTGTTTAACGCCAGGTTTTCCCTGGTCTTAATTTGGCGCTGCCACCTATTTACATAGGGGGCAATGTCAAAAATCAATGGGTGTTGCGATGGAACGCCCACCGCAACACCCGTTACCCTCCCCTAAAAGTGACGTTCCTGTGGTGATAGGGGCTTGTAAATGTGCCCCACAGGCAGGAAGGCAGGTATAAGAAATCATGTCCATAATGTAGAAAAGTTTAGCCTCACCATTGCATGGAAGTCATAATTTGTCCAGCTTGACTGATTGCATAAACGATATCCTGAAATGGTCCTTCACAGAGTGTCTGAATGGGAGAGAAACTGGTCCTCAGTGGATGGTGCTGCCCCAGCACTTCCTATTAGGACTTTCCAGAGACACTGGTGAGAGACCTTTGAATGATGTGATAAGAGATGTACGAGGGTAATCAGTCTGGTTGCGCATGACACACTTCTTTGGTTGGAACGCTGCAATAGCAGTTACTCAAGCATGCACAGCAAATATTGTTAGTGCACAACCTCTACATGTGAACTCTGGCCTGGGTCCCGCGCAGAGTCTCTATACATATGACTATAGGATGCTGGTGTAGAGGGGGTACTTACTGTGGGGATTCATGATTTACACTTCAGTGATTTATCTTATTACCTAGGGCCTCATTAAGTTCATAGTTCTTCTGCAAACCATGCCACCTCAGTTTGGACCCAGTCATATGCACATCAGTCCTGACCCTGCTGCAATAGGAACTGCCCAGTTCGAACTACCAGGCGAAGGTCCTCTCTAAACTGGAACACAAGCAACCCAAGACTGACTTTGGTTGATTGAGACATCTAAGAACACCTGCCTGTCTCCTCTAAGAAAGCCCGTCACAGGATTCCGATTTACCCACAATCTGTAACTAGGACTGGCGTTGTCGCTGTTGGCCCCTGGTGTGGCAATCATTTTTGGCACCACCCCCAGCCCCCCTCCGCCCCCCATGACGTCCTCGGATTCTCCCATGCCACCGAGCAAAAGTGCACCACATCTCATAGGCACTCTCTCGCATACAGTTAAATGTGCTTAAGAGCACTGGTAAAGGCAGACTTTACTAATAAGAGTGTATATCTACCCAAACAAACCCTATTCTGCAACATTAGAACTTGATAATCAAAGATGGGGGGGGGGAAAGCATAATGCCCTAACCGTTTTAATGCAGTTTGCATGCAGCTCTTTGATTACAGGTCGTGGCAGTCACTGTTCTATATTAGGGTTGCATCTTATCAAATGTGGTAACAGGGAGTTCTCTGTGAGAAAAGCAGTAATCCACACAGCTTTCCACATAAAAAACATACCTGTGCTCTGCATGGCACAAGTTCTTTGCAGCAGGCATATTAACCATCTGCTCTACTCCATTGTAAGTGAAAACTCCACTAGACAAAACTCGGATCCCTCTCTCTAGCAGGAACATTAATCATGAGTTATCTTTACATTTTTAATGCTTCCTGAAAACTGGTCTCACAAGGAACTCTGCCACATGTGTTGTTTGTAAATCATACGTTTTTGCTAAACACAACCTCCCTCTCTAAGGTCGGCGTCCCCTCCCCAGGTCAGCGCCCAGTGCGGCCGCACCAGTTGCAATACACTAAGGCTGGCCCTGTCTGTAACTGACAGTATTGTGCTGCACGGCCAACTGGGACTGTACAAAAAGAAACCACAAAACTTAAGACTGTAATATCAGTGAACAAACAGTTATTAACAAGTGACTACATCCACAAAGTCCACGGCGACCAGAGAGATGATAGAAACAAAGATTTTCTATTTTGTATAAAACTTTTTTAACCCCTTCCATGCTGATGACAGAACGGTTCCGTCATCAGCTACGGGTGAGCTGTGCTGATGACGGAACCGTTCCGTCATGAGCCCGTTAGAACCTTAGAACCCTCAGCACAGCGCGAAAATTCGCGCCGCGCTGAAGGGGTTAAGGGAATTTCATTGTACAACAAATACATCATTGAGGGGTAGATGTATCTACATTCCCCTTTGCGATTTCTAAATAGCGATTTTTAAGGAATCACTATTTAGAAATCGCAAAATGGGATGTATGTAAAAAATCGCTATTTTTTAGCGATTTCTTAATCTTCCTTATTTGCGAATTCGCAATTTGCGAATTCGGAAATAAGGAATAATTTCCCATTCATTCCTATGGGCCAGGAGGCCCATAGGAATGATTGTGAAATACATCTCAATTTGCGATTCGCAATTTGCAAATCGCAAAATGAGAATATTTTCAAGGGTGCAGGGGTGTCTCAAGGACACCCTGCTGCACCCCTGAAATTAACATGTGTGTGCATATGGCGCACATACATGCCCTATGGGCATGTATGTGCGTCACATGCCACCTTCAAAAATGCCAAATTGTGCATTTTTAAAAGAATTCGCAACTTACCATCAACTACAAGTTGGTGGTAATTTGCGATTTCTTAACCAAAATTAGCAATTAGAAAATGCTACATACATAGCATTTAAGGAATCGCAAAATTGCGATTCCTTAAATGCTATAGCAAAATAAGGAATCGCAAATTTTTGCGATTCCTTATTTTGCGATTTTTTTGATGCATGCCAAAACATGCAAAAAGACCGTTTGCGATTTGCAAACGCCGGAATTCTGCAAATTCCGACCTTTGCGAATCACAAATGGCTTGATACATCTAGGCCTGAGTGTCATAACAAAGTTGTCAATAGCATAAACATCAATAGTATAAACGAGTCATAGTCAGGCCCAATGGAATTATGCGGCAAGGTAGAGTAAATTATGCTGCAAGAAACTACAAATTATGCAACGTAATGTGGCACATTTTTTTATAGCATTTGTTTGTATTATTTTGTACTTTTTACACTTGTTAACTCTGTCTGGGCATTGGGTGCATCTCATTAGTACCAGTTTAATACCCAAATATAGCAATAGGCAGCAGAAAGGTGACCAGTCAGCCTTTGCAAAAAGGCTTCCGCTGTGCGGCAACACATACTGCCACGTTGTTCATAAGTGTTGAGCTGTTTGAGCTAGAAACTATTTTTTGGGATAAAATCTGTAGATTATGCAGCAGATAACGTGTTATGTGGCAAATCTATAATTATGCAAAAATCTCTGTGGCCGCACAATCACATTATTCCAGTGGCCCTGGTATCATCAGTTCATCTCAATCATTAGTTTACACTTTTATGTCTAATGATTTAACCAAGTAATCCTCGCCTGCTGTGCTTGTGCTGTAAATACAGTTGTAATGAAATGTGACAATTCACTTAAAATATAACTCAGAGAAAACGCCTTTATCTATACAATGAACGTATTAACTTGTACTGAACAGGAATACATCAAATAACTCTCTCATAGGGATCGTATAACCTTGAATGTAGTTGAAGGCCCCCCTTTCAATTCGCACAGATCCAGCATCCATTTCAAAGGGAAGTAGAGACCACTTTGTAGCAGGTGTAGTGCGAGAACCATGGACGTGGCGCTCAGTCAGTGTATCTCCTGACAGCCTCTTTATTTCTCTGCTGCTATCTCTATTATGGGGCGGGGAACATGTGAAATTATTCTCTCATTTGCAAGGGCCCACATCCCTATGTAAATTAGGTTAATCCTCTTGGGATCGCGCATGCGCACATTTGGCGGTTGGGCGGTTTATATTACAAGTGGCTACACGTAATTCAGCCCCTGTTGCACGTGTTGTACCTCTTCTGCGTGCATTAGAGGGACCTTGCAGTGCTGTTGCTCAGTAAAGGTGGGCAAACCATTGAATGTGCAAGGCGCCCCCTTGGTCTCTTGGCTCAACCGAGCCAAGTACTGGAATAATCCCTCAACAACTGGGGCTGACGCTAAGAGCATAGTTAAAGCCTCTTTTTGCAATAGAAATGTTATTGACCATCATTGCAAAGCCAAATCCGGGAGTTTGGTGGAGGCATTTTTAGCATGCAAACCCGCCAAAACAAGAGAAAAAAATCTTGACCAGATTCAACCTCCCTTAGCCCGTACACTCTTTATATACTTTAGGCTGGGAATTTTACTTGGTAATAAATTCAGAGGTAGCTGGAAATCCAAATCCCACCTACTCAACTCAGCAGCCTGTGAGTTCTGTATTCAAGTATTCGAGGATGTTGAACTATTCTTTTGCCCAAAGTACGATAGGCCCAGGAGGAGTTGGTTTAACCCTATGCACTCTGATGGGGGTAAAACACTATTGACTTCTGTGGTCTGACACAAGTCAGGCCCTGGTTTTCGGAATCTGTCGATACTTATATGCTGGTTGGCTACTTAGGAAAAAAGCGGGAATGTCGTTGTAATTTCCAGGTCCAATGTTGTAGGATCCTTGCTCTGGTTTCGCATCCCACCTTATTACTAGAGACGTGTGGGACGTCATGTTTGGAAAACTGTGCTACTGATTTCATAAAGCATTAATGCGGCTATACCCTGTTTTTTTTACCTACTCTCTTTTAACTCTAATATAAAAAATCATGTGGTATTGTACATTGTTGTTCTGTGGAGTTGTTTTTATTCTGTCGTGAACAGAAACCCGAGCAATGTCAGGTGTTTTATGCCCCTGTTGTTTTTATTTTCCATGACTGGAACAAGTACTATGTTTCTTAAATACACTGCGCACCTTATAACTGTTATATGTTAGCCATTACATGGAGTCAACCTGATTTTGTAACCTTCCAAAAGGCAAACCTGACCAGATTTTAGCCCATTTTAGGTATATCTTTTAGGTTTTTGTCGTTCTGGTGTCTGTTTCAGTAGGAAGGTACCCTGGTGTCAATGGTTATTTGGCTATCTTAAACCACTTTTTATTTTAATAGGATTGCCTTGATTTTTAATCCTATGTGCCTGCTATGTTCTTCATGATTTTTAAACATTTTTATTTTGAACTTTTATGGTTCAAGGACCGAAATAAGTATGTAATTGATCTGAACCGAGCCAATTTAGAGCATCGTTGGCCTTGTCTATTCTCTCCTCCTTAAAACAGTTTGGAAAACTCAGTATCCTGCGAAGGTTACCTGGACCCTTTACTATACACGGCATAGATCTGATCTGAAAAGAAGTTGCCATTTTTTCCTGTGAAGAGGAGTCTTAAATACAAACAAGTAACAAGCATTTGCAATGCTATAGGTCTCGCATTAGGAAAGTTTGAGCTATTGGTATTGTAAATGACTCATTTTTTATTTATGTGTTGGTTTTGAAAATTACGAAATTAATAGCTTTCTCATTTACAATGCCAATAGTTTAACTTTCGCAAATGTGACACCTATAGCATTTGTAAAGCAATATGTGTTGTATTTACGTGACTTAGATGCATTGATATTACAAATAACAATGGCTTTTATTTATTTTTTAATAATTAATACTTAAATATAAGCTATTGTAATTTATAATGGCAATAGCTTAAACTTTAGTAAATAACTTTTGTGAAGATTATGTTCAGTGTATTTTATTGTGACAAAAATACAAGAACCGAAGTGAAATATTAACATCTTTTTGTGACATTTGTAATAAAGCTTGAAACATTGATAGAACATATTTGAACCAGTTGTTGTTGAATGGTTGCACAGATTGATGCTGTGGTGGCGCTGAGTGATGTTGTGGTGGCGACGAGTGATACTGTGGCGTTCAGTGATGCTGTGGTAGCGCATAGTGATGTTGTGTTGCCCCTGAGTGATGCTGTGGTGGTGCTGAGTGATGCTGTGGTGATGCGATAGATAGATAGAGTGAGTGCGATAGATAGATAGAGTGAGGGCGATAGATAGATAGAGGGAGGGCGATAGATAGATAGAGGGAGGGAGGGCGATAGATAGATAGATAGAGTGATGGCGATAGAGTGAGTGCGATAGATAGACAGATAGAGTGAGGGTGATAGATAGACAGATAGATAGAGTGAGGGATAGATAGATAGATAGATAGATAGATAGATAGATAGATAGATAGATAGATAGATAGATAGATAGATAGATAGATAGAGTGAGGGCGATAGATAGATAGATAGAGTGAGGGTGATAGATAGATAGAGTGAGGGCGATAGATAGATGGAGTGAGGGCGATAGATAGATAGAGTGAGGGCGATAGATAGATAGAGTGAGGGCGTTAGATAGATAGAGTAAGGGCGATAGATAGATAAAGGGAGGGCGATAGATAGAGTGAGGGCGATATACAGATAGACAGATAGAGTGAGGGTGATCGATAGATAGATAGATAGATAGATAGATAGATAGATAGATAGATAGATAGATAGATAGATAGACAGAGTGATGGTGATAGAGTGAGTGCGATAGATAGACAGATAGAGTGAGGGCGATAGATAGAGTGAGGGCGATAGATAGAGTGAGGGCAATAGATAGATAGAGTGAGGGCGATAGAGAGAAAGATAGATAGATAGAGTGAGTGAGGGTGATAGATAGATAGAGTGAGAGGCGATAGATAGAGTGAGGGCGATAGATAGACTGAGGGCAATAGATAGAGAGAGGGCGATAGATAGACTGAGGGCAATAGATAGATAGATAGAGTGAGGGCGATAGATAGATAGAGTGAGGGCGATAGATAGATAGATAGAGTGAGGGCGATAGATAGATAGAGTGAGGGCGATAGATAGAGTGAGGGCGATAGATAGAGTGAGGGCGATAGATAGAGTTAGGGCGATAGATAGAGTGAGGGCGATAGATAGAGGGAGGGAGATAGATAGATAGAGTGAGGGCGATAGATAGATAAATAGATAGATAGAGTGAGGGCGATAGATAGATCGAGTGAGGGCGTCAGAGAGAAAGATAGATAGATAGAGTGAGTGAGGGTGATAGATAGATAGAGTGAGAGGCGACAGATAGAGTGAGGGCGATAGATAGAGTGAGGGCGATAGATAGAGTGAGGGCAATAGATAGATAGAGTGAGGGCGATAGAGAGAAAGATAGATAGATAGAGTCAGTGAGGGTGATAGATAGATAGAGTGAGAGGCGATAGATAGAGTGAGGGCGATAGATAGACTGAGGGCAATAGATAGAGCGAGGGCGATAGATGGACTGAGGGCAATAGATAGATAGATAGAGTGAGGGCGATAGATAGATAGAGTGAGGGCGATAGATAGATAGATAGAGTGAGGGCGATAGATAGATAGAGTGAGGGCGATAGATAGAGTGAGGGCGATAGATAGAGTGAGGGCGATAGATAGAGGGAGGGAGATAGATAGATAGAGTGAGGGCGATAGATAGATAAATAGATAGATAGAGTGAGGGCGATAGATAGATAGAGTGAGGGTGTCAGAGAGATAGAGTGTAACAGATAGCTAGAGTGAGGGCAATAGATAGAGTGAGGGCGATCGATAGATAGAGTGAGGGCGATAGATAGAGTGAGGTGGCCTCGTGGTGGACGTGGTGGTGGCCGTGGTGGTGGATGTGGTGGTGGTGGATGTGGTGTTGGTCATGGTGGTGGTGGCAGTGTACAGAATGGTGGCACTGAAACAGTTAACAAAGCAAGCAGGGGCACCAACAGACAAGACAACATGAGAGGGTGTTTGTGAATATCATATGTACAGTTCCATGATTTCCCATCGCAGGAGAGGAAGGTGACCCATCTTATGCCTACTACCAGGATGGACTGTGGTCTTCTATTCTTAATTAGAATTTTCCATTGACATGGCACCCCTGGTGTCTGGTTCTGCAATCTATCATCTTTTCTAAAAGCTCCTTAATTCCAACTTGAGTCAGCTGATGACTGACAATCCATCCACATTTCCACTTGAAAGACTGTCCAGTGTTTGTAAGATTTGTGAGAGACGTCTGGCAGATGTTAAAAATTTTGTGGCCTCATGGAAAATACCTTCAAACTTCATACATTTGTCAGCAAGTCCTGAGAGGAAAACCAGCAAAGGATATCTACCACAAGTCAATTCTAGACCAAAGACTACTACCTTCACAACCGAGTTGTAAAAAACTCTTACTTGCAGGATTGTAAACAGGCCCTATGCCATCAGGCCACTCTTATCCATATCTTACTATTTAACCAGCACCACTTTTGCTTTTATTGTTAAAAACATGAGACTACAAGTCCCAGAAGGTAGAGGGTTGGCTAACAAGCTGACAACAGCCCGTAATACTGGCATTTTAGAAGGCAACTCTAAATTTAAAAAGGAAAATCAGTTCGCGTTTGATCAACTTTGTCTTATTTAAATGTTATATCCTTCCCAAAAATGTGCTTACATTGTGATAATAGAATTTTGCATTGTACAGTGCCCATACTTTACCTTCCAGCAAAAACAAAATGGCTGCCTAGTAGGAGGTTAGACCTATGTGCCTGATTATTGTTGGTATTTTAGACAATCGACTGATGTAGTTTCAGATCCTCAACAGAGTCAGCAAGTTTCCAAGTACTAAGTGCAAATGTAGTCCTTAGTACCAGGTTATGGTTCTGTCCAGATTTTCATTTTGCTACTCTAGTGCACGATGAAACATAACCAAACTAGGGCAGAAATTAGAAAAGCAAGACTGCTTGATTCAACATGCACAGGGATATGGACTTGAATATTAAGCAGGCCTCCCAGGTGCACTTTAGCAATGGGACAGGAGAGCTGTGCAATCTGGCTGCAGTCCAATATCTATCTATCTTATTTAATATCTGTAACCCTGCTGAAATAACCAGTGATAGGAGCAGAAAAGCACCACTGTTAGTGTGGTACTCGCTGTAGTAGCTCCTGTTGTGGTTGGGATTCTGAAACTGGGGGATCAGGCATGTCAAAACAGGGGCGGCCTTAGGCATGTGCAAGCTGTGCACCTGCACAGGGCCACCAAACCCCAGGGGCCACCATGCCAATATATATCCTTAATATAATAATCCTTTGAGGATGGATACATATTTGCGTGGCGGCCCCTGGCAGGGACTTGGCGGCCTCTAGCTCTGTTCCACTTCCAAACACCCTGACCCCCCCCCCCTCCTTTTCACTGGCCTCCGCGCTCCGCCCGGACCCCCTCTTCCGGGGCTCCCTGCCCAGGGCCGCCATGAGCCTAAAGCCGCCCCTGGAAAAATAAAACAACTGTGAAACAAACTATACTTATAAAAGCAGGACAAATGTTTTTGTAAAAGAGTCTGCTAGCAAAAAATTGATACTTGCGGTGTGAGTCAAATATATGATGATATGCTAGCGAAAAAGCACCAGAACTCAAGTAAAAAGTCAAAAAAACACACAGAACACATCAGTAGAATGATCGACCATGGTTTCAAAGTACAAACTCTATATTTTGTTTCGACTTTTGTGAATCTGCCTTTTAGGTTGGCATCTTGTCGCGGCACATGGTAAACAAGAACAACTGGAAAGCCTTTAATCTGAAGTCCGGGTAACAACGAAAAACTCAAAAATGATCATGAGTTGAAGGCTACCTATGCATCTCTTTTTTACACCATAGCAAAGCATATCGCTTCGGTAACTGATGGTAATTTACCATGAGTTTTGCACCCGGACAGAATCTGCCAAAAACTAGCCGCAAAATCGGTAATGATGAAAGAAGCAAAGGAGAAGAAATTAGAGCTAAAGGCAAATGGGAAACAAACAAAAGGGAAATGCAAAGGAACAAGAGGAAAATAAGGAAGGGGAAAGATCAAAGAAGGAACACACGTTAAAAACAGACAAGCGATGTGCGCTCTGTGCAGGGGGAGGGGGAGGGCGAGGGCCATTAGCCTGAGAGAACTCACGATGAGATCAAAGGAAGCGTGGGAGGGACATTGGCGAGTGAGGGGTGAGGGGGTGTGCAGCCTGGTGAGCTGAAGTGGCAGCAGAGGTGGAGTGCGGCCCGCGCGCACGAAGTGCGCATGGTTGTGCTCACATGGCAAAAAAGCACCAAACCTCAGGTAAAAAATACAAACAAGAAAGAAGCCATCATCCAGGGAGAATGAGGAATTGGACAGGGCAATTTATTTGACAAAACCAGAGTGTGAGGATAAAAGGATACAAGAAGGAATGGAGCATGACTGTCATGTCAAAGTCAGTGAGGCAAGCACTACTTTACTTAAAGAACAGGCCTTATACACAATGAATGCTTCAGTTTGAGTCTGGGCAGTGACGTTCAACATCATGTGATTCTGCACAAACCACTTAATCTACCCGTGCCTAAAAAGATAAATACATGTCCTTCTGTAATGCAACAGGTGCTCAATGTACAGTGAGCTGATACCTTCAGGTCAAGTTCACGCTAAATAAAACTCCCAGCAACAACAAAAAATTGATCTCTGTAAGTACATAGTTTAATTACTCACGTCTTGTGATTCAGTTAAATTAATGTGACGCAAAGAGACATGGAGACTTCAGCACGCTATTGCAACATTGCTAAACTACGTGCTTGGGCGCTGAGCAATTGAATCTTTGTAAGTCCTGTGAGAAGCAGAATTGTTTTTACTTGGAAGTGCTTTGGTTACTAAACTGTGTGTGTTAGAAATACAGCACGCCATTTGCAGGACAGCTAGGAGTATGACAGCGGAGGGAAGGCAACAAGTTAAAAAAACGAAAAAAAGGTAATGAAAAGCAGTGGGCGGGACGGGCAAATTTTAAGAAACTGCACCCGGTCAAATGATAAACTGTGACAGGCACAAGGTTAAAGCAGCAGGAGCAGTATTGCATGCACTCACCCCATGTGGAGAAATCGGGAACTCATCAGCGCCGGTGGGAAGCTGTTGTTGCCGCCTGGAGGGTGCAGCGACCTAATGGGAGAAGGAGGAAGACCCGTGACTGAGCAGCTGGTGTCTGCAATGAAGAGCGGGTGGTGATGTGGTGGGTCCTTCCCTGGCGAGAGTGCTTCAGATTACAGCAGAGGACCGGCAGTGAGACAGCCATAGGTCTGCCTCCGAGAAGCAAGCACATGCACCATTACTGCTGCTCCAAAATAGTTAGAGAGGGCGGCGGCGCTATCAAAACAAATTGCGACGGGAGGAAGGCAAACACTGGAGTCGTGCAAATGAGAACAAACTGCAACGGGCAAAGGCAGAAATGTATAAAAAAAACAAAAATAAAAAGAAGCAGGACGGGCAAATTCAACATTTCTGGGCGGAAGGCATCAATGTTAAAAAAACATTCGAATTAAAAGGTTGCGCAAGGGTTCTCCTCGTGGTAGTTCTGGGGAGAGGACGTGGCGTTACGGCCGGAGCTGTCCAGGTCCCCGTTCGAGTCTCGGCGTCGCCTCAACATCCTGTGAATCTAGGCAATTCATTCATTCTCCCCTTGCCTTAAAAAATGTGACTTCTTGTAATGTAACTAGTGCTCAAATTAATACAGTCGGTCGAATTGGCGCTACAGAATACTGCAAAAAATTAAATGGAGGGAATAATTCTAGGGCACTTTTAATGAGAGCCTCGGTCCTAGACAGGTGGAAAAAAACTTACCTGCACCAATAACGCGCGTAGTGTTCTGGAAAATGTGCTCTCTCTCGTTGGACAGTAGGCTAAGAAAGAGCATTACATTGAGAGACACTTTTCATGTGAAGTGCGCTGCTCATGCAGGGTACAAAGCAAGGACCGGACAGTACCTTTCCTTTTAAAGCACTGAAGCCAGAGATTGTATGTGCTAATAAAATTGGCACTACTTAAACCAACGCCTTCCTTTCCAGTGTGATACTGATCATAATGCGTTCCTTCCTGCTCATTTAAAAACGTCCCTAAGTTGGAAGGAAAAAGAAGTAAAGTGACGGAACAGCAGATGCAGACAAAGTGAGTGGAATCGGAGGGGAGACAAGGTTTGGAGATGGGCAGAGAGAACTGCAGGACGAGCACTGAAGAGGATAGAAATAATAAGCTCTCAGCATGGCGGGGGAGTGGATTCCTTTGAAGTCTGATGGGAGGGGGAGGCAGGGGAGCGGATTCCTTTGAAGTTGTTTGCTATGTGACTGGCGATGTGCACGCGCCCGGCTCACATGAACTGTACCCAATCCGCAGTTTGGGTAGACTTTTGAAAGCCTTACTATAATCTCGACAAACAAGCATTGCTAAAGCAATGCCGTAGTCAAGACCTAAGAAACATGTATCTGCAGATTGTAGTCATTACACTCTGTGTAGATGTATTCTATGGAAAAACCCAGTGGCGTAGCCTGGGGGGGGGCGTGGGGGCGGTCTGCCCCAGGCGGCACTATTTTAAGGGAGGCCGCCGTGCTGCACTGGCCCGTTGCAGCGGCCTTTATAATTTACTAGCAGCCCGTCCCAACGTTGTCCGGGTATGAATTGCTGCCGGCCAGTAGTATATTGTTTTGTAGGATTTCGTTTTGATAGCATTTCTTATCTGTGACAGGCCTGTGAAACGCTGCGATTCACAGTGCACTGCTGATGCACTTAAGAGTGCGCGTTTAGTAGTGTGGAGTAGTGGAGAAGTGTGGCTCAATGCTTAGAGCGGCAGACCTTGATGCAGAACGCTGGCCAGGGACCAGGGTTCGATTCCCGCCTCGGCGGGTTTTGGGCTTAAATTCCTCTGACTGGATATTCTCGCCTCAGTGTCGATTCTAAGCATGGGTCCCACGCTGCAACTCTGGGCAATAGCTTGCTCAGTCTCCACAAAGGCCCCCTGATACACAAGGGATGCCTGGTTTCACCATGGGATGCCCAGGAGTGGACACCCCGCAAGGAAAAGCCAGGAGGGGTTCCCTTGTGGTAGGAGTACAAGCGCCGGGATGCCTCCGGGTCACTGTTCGCGCTATACAAATATGCCACATTTACACAGTGTGTGAACTTGAGTTTCCCTACTTTATTTTTCCTTGCAATATTATATAGCGTGAACTCGACAACTCGCACAATTTACATTACAGAAGAACACATTCATTTGTGGTACGCACGGGGAGACAAAGCGATTTGCCTGGAATCACAGGATGTTGAGCTCATGCCGAGATTCAAACGTAGCTCCCCAGCTCTAAAGTTCGCAATTCTAGAACTTGTGGCAGGAGATGTGTCTAAAAGTGTATGTCGTTGCTGGCCATCAATGAGAGAGACCTGTGCATTTTTCAAATAGGTGGTGAAAAAATATAAGTATGTTGCTGGAGATGTGGGCCGCCGTGCCACCAATGTACTTACCGGGGGAGGGTAAACACCCATTATTCCGCAACTTTCTTTCCACATACCATCACTCAGCATACTTTCATTACGAAAGTGCCATGACTCCGAAATGCCATTATAACGCATGGTATTACATTTTATATGCTTTTACCACGCATACATTTACAACGAAATTCGTTGTAAATGCATGAATGGTAAAAGCATGTTTTTTTTAATGTTTGGATAAGGTAAGTATGGGTATTGGGGTATATGTTTAGGGGTACTGAGGTTATGTTTTGGGGTGTTTGGGTATTTAAGGGTTCAGATATAGTTTTGGGTTATGGGGTACAGGGGGTCGTTTTAGGGTTCAGGGATAGGTATGGGTTTTGGGGTACAGGGGTATTTTTAGCACTCAGGGCTAGGTTTGGGTTTTGGGGTATAGGGGTATTTTTAGGGTTCAGGGGTAGGTTTGGGTTTTGGGGTACAGGGGTATTTTAAGGATTCAAGGCCAGGTTTGGGTTTTGGGGTACAGGGGTATTTTTAGGGTTCAGGGCTAGGTTTGGGTTTTGGGGTACAGGGGTATTTTAGGGTTCAGGGGTAGGTTTGGGTTTTGGGGTACAGGGGTATTTTTAGGGTTCAGGGGTAGGTTTGGGTTTTGGGGTACAGGGGTCTTTTAAGGGTTCAGGGCTAGGTTTGGGTTTTGGGGTACAGGGGTATTTTTAGAGTTCAGGGCTAGGTTTGGGTTTTGAGGTACAGGGGTATTTTTAGGGTTCAGGGGTAGGTTTGGGGTTTGAGGTACAGGGGTATTTATAGGGTTCAGGGCTAGGTTTGGGTTTTGGGGTACAGGGGCATTTTTAGGGGTTTGGGGTAGGTTTGGGTTTTGTGGTACAGGGTATATTTATAGGGTTAAGATGGTATTGGGGTATTTTAAGGAGTAAGGGTGGGTTATGATTATGGGGTGCAGGGGTATTTAAAGGGAGCAGGGTGGGAATAGCACACGATATGAGACATGGCATAAAGGGCGGAACGTATCACACGCCCCCAGCGTTTGTCACGCCCCCCAGCACACGCCCATAGCACAACGCAGACACGCCCACAAGGGACTACTTTGCTGGCACGGTTCTTTTACCTTTTAAGTGTATATGGTGGGCGTCTGCATAGCCTATGTCCTTCTGCTGCAACTGCCCTTTCCAACGCTGTATTGGGTGTTGTGATTGGTGCTGTGGTTCCTGAGATTACCCGCCTCAAAGGTTTGTGCTCTCTCTTTATTATATTAGTATGGATTTGGGGACACTCACTGACACTACTGTACTTTCTGTCAGTGTACCCAAATAAATTATAAAGGAAAGGGCAAAAGCCTTTACTTTCCGCTGTTCTGAAACCGAAACTGAAGCAGGGACGACTGCTTCGGACTGACGTCACAGGGACCGGTCTGTGTCAAGAGACAGGGGAGGAAAGAGGGTGAGCAGCAGGCGGCAGTTATTGGTAGTTTGGTCAAGTTAGGCTGGAATGGAGCTCGCCGCTGCTGGAACCGCCTGTGACGGCTCTGATGGCGCTAGCGCGATTGATCGCGGCGCCGCGACATCAATGATACTCGGGAGCCGGTATTTCATTTCACTCGTGGCCCGACTGAATTCTTCGGCCACGCCCCCTTTATTATGTAGTGGGCACGTGACGGCACACGCCCGCGCTAACGTGCCCTCGCAGGCGCGGGTAGACTGGAACGTTACCCTGCGCCGCAGGACACTACATTCCTTCTAACCTTTATTGAGCAAAACATAATCAAACATCATAGAAATAACGAGGATCTGTTACCAGTCTCTAGATTTCCAGTCTTTGGATGGTCACACCATGAAATCAGCTAGCCGGGAGGATGGTGCCGGATTCTGGTGAAACCTATATCTGGATTGCTCCCCCCTTGACGATGGCACCAATGGTGTCATTCTTGGCGAGGTCCTACTTGCCGGAGATCTTACCGGAGAGTTCGGCAGGCTCTCCTTTGGTGTTGCTGGCATTGGCCGAGTGTCCTAGTCCATCTGGTTCTCATCTTTGGTGGGGTATTACCCTTGCAGTTCATAGCCGTCTTCATCTGTCGATTGGTTGGGCCTTGCCGTCAGGCGATCTGGCTCCTGACGATCTGGTGCTCCAGGGAGTACCTTCTTTTTTATTTATTTTTTAAAAACCTTTATTAACTTTATGCACAATACACAGCTGTCTGCCTACAACCCATCGGGCCGGCCGCTATGACATTAAAACACTATAATATCTCCCAGTGGGATTCTCACCTCGCAAGTGGTTTAGGCGACCCGCATTATTACCATGTGCATGACGCAAAATCAAAGAACAAGCATAGTAGGTTTCATTTTTAAATTTTTGATGAGTTGAACATACAACAATAAACATAGACACATGGCAAAGTCAATTGCAGGGATTCAAGAGGAGAGGGCAAAGAATCCGATTATCATATAATAATGAGCACATATCTCGGGATGAAGGGCGGCGAGCAGCTCAATAAATACATATTATTACAGACAAACGTCCGGAACGTCCACTAAGGGGACAGTGAAATATCAATGGTGTAGTCCTGTGGGGGGGTGCAAACATTCCCACGGTAAGCGTTCCATTGGGACCAAATTCTGCCCCATTTGTTAGGTCGGCCTGAGCCACATAGACCGTCTTTTCCCTGAACATGCACCAGTCCATGTTCTCCTTCCAAGCCGTTATCGTGGGAGGTCTATGGGAACCCCAGAGTTGTGCAATATCCCTCTTGGCAACCATGTTACCAAGAGTCGCCCAAAAGGTCTGGGCCGTATTATAATCTGTCGGTTCCCAAACATTAAGAAGGCATCGTCGGGCCTCAGGCAGCAGGGAGACCCCGGTGACCCTTTCCATAATCGTGTGCACTCTAGACCAGAAGGCAGACACCTCAGGACACTCCCAGATAATATGCAGGAAGGTAGCACTCATACAGCAGCCGCACTTGCATAACCCGTCCAGAGAGTAACCCATTTGCACCAGACGCGTACCAGTCACATATGTATGTATGTATTGTATGTATTGGCATTTATATAGCGCACTACTTACCCGTAGGGTCCCAAGGCGCTTCGACCGCTGCGAAACCCTTCCTGGCTTCCCTGAGAGATGGTCCCTTAATGGGTATCT
The DNA here is from genome assembly GCF_964263255.1 of Lissotriton vulgaris. Taxonomy (NCBI): domain Eukaryota; kingdom Metazoa; phylum Chordata; class Amphibia; order Caudata; family Salamandridae; genus Lissotriton; species Lissotriton vulgaris. The sequence goes on from NW_028254530.1 coordinate 31,031, forward strand.
CCAGGGTGAGACCAGGCATCCCCGGCGGTCTGGTGGGGCCGTTAGTGAAGATGAGGCAAGCTAATGCCCAGAGTTGCCGAGTGTGATCGCTGATCAGAGTGGGCACCGAGGCGAGAGAATTATCGAGTCCGCTGACCCTGGTCCAGAAACCTGCCGCGCTGGGAATCGAACCCTGGTCCCGGGCCGTCCTCTGCTCTCGGGTCTGCCGCCTCTAACCAGTGAGCCACACTACTTCACTTCACATATACTCGATGGAGGATCTTCAACTGTACAAATTGGAGGCGAGCAGGTATGGCCACCTCCTTAGGGGAGGAGACAGCCATTTGCCAATCCTCATCATCGAGTTCCAAGCCATCCGCGATCCATGAAGCCCTGAGTCGCTCAAGCAGATCAGCCCTGTTATTGATGAGTTTTTTGTAAATCAGGGATATAGTACTGTCCGGCACATGGCCATCAAGAATGCGATCCTCTAGCGGCGAGGATTGGGGAATTTCTGTCCCCGGAGGGAAGACAGAGGTCAAGGCATGTCGCATTTGAATGCACCTGAAGTGTTCCTTGTCGTCGAGCTCATATTCCATTTTGAGCGCCTCAAACGTCTTAACACTACCTTTCAACCAGAGATCCTCCACCTTGCTAATACCAATCATTTCCCATTTATCGAATCCTTTCGTTCTCCACAAATTGCCCAGTCTATCAGAGTCATACAACAGTGTCATTCGGGTTGACCTATCGCTCCACCCCATAGCAGCATTCGCATCTCGCCACACTCGCACAGCACTTTTCGTAGGGCCAGTCAGGGCGTTAAATGGCGCCTTAGAATACAGTGCCCTGTTAAAATTCCCACCTGGCAGGAGATGTTTATCCATCGCAAAGGCAGGAGCATGACCAGGGGCGTATGTTACGTCATTAACCGCGCATAGCTGCGAGGCCCAGTAGTAGCGTCTGATGTCAGGGAGGGCGATGCCACCATCGTACCACGGCAAAGTGAGTTTGGATAAGGAGATACGAGCACGCCCATCCCAAATCCGTTGTCTCTGAAGGCTCTCAACCTCACGAAAATACCCGGAAGGTACGGGGTCCAAAAAGTTCTGAAGGGCATACAGGAACCTAGGGAGCGACATCATCTTAAAAAGAGTCGCACGCCCCAATGGGGAGAGGGGCAGGCGACGCCACCGTGAGACGTCAAGTTTAAGCCACTGGAGAGGGGCATAAAGGTTACGGTCGTAACGGACGGTGGGATCCAAGGAGACATGAATCCCCAGGTACTTAAAACCAGTTTCGACCACCTGAATCGGGAATCTACGGGGCAACGGAGGGAGATCCCCGGCTAGAACATAAACACATGATTTAGTCCAGTTAATAACAAGACCCGAGTTCTTCCCGAAGGAGGTGAGAACATCAAAAAGTACATTAAGAGACTTCCGGGGTGAGGTAAGATAAAGAAGAATGTCATCTGCATATAGCGAGACATGATCTTCAAAGTCAGGGGCCCACTGGATACCCCTGATCGAGGGCTCCCAACGAAGCCACTCGGCCAACGGCTCCAGGGCGAGGGCAAAAAGCAACGGAGACAGCGGACAACCCTGACGGGTGCCACGCCCAAGTGCAAAAGAACCAGACACCCTACCATTCACCACCACCTGGGCTAGTGGTCGTTCGTAAAGGAGCTTCACCCAGGTGATAAAAGTCAAGCCAAAACCAAACTTGGAGAGAGCTGCCCAGAGATACGGCCACTCAATTGTATCAAAAGCCATGGTGGCATCGAGGGAAGCCCAAATGGCCGGTTCAGTCAGAGTTCCAGCCCTCGCGAGAACTCCATGGAGTCTCCTACGGTTAAGGGCGGTATTTCGATGCGGGATGAAACCGGATTGATCCGGATGGATCAAGTCGCTGACCACCTTAATCAGACGAGTAGCCAGTAATTTGGCAAGTATCTTGGGCTCAGCATTAAGCAGTGAGATGGGTCGGTAGGAAGCAATACGATCACGTGGTTTACCCTCCTTGTGGATGACAACGATGGTGGCCAGGCGCTGATCAATAGGAAGGAGACCAGTATCGAAGGCCTCGAGAAACATATTTCTAAAATGTGGCGCCATTTTGTCAGGCCGCAACTTGTAGAGCTCAATAGGCAATCCATTGGGCCCCATGGCCTTACCAGATCTAAGGGCACGAATGGCACCAGCGACCTCATCCACTGTTATAGGCACATCCATCAAGGCCCTGTCCTCATCAGAGAGGCAGGGTAACACGACATCACGCAGGAGCAAACGGGAATCGCACTCATCCCTATCACTCACAGAGGCATAGACTGTCTGAAAGTGGTCCACAAAACAATCAACAATCCCAATCGGGTCTGACACACGATCCCCATTCGACTTTTCAATCACCGGAACAACTCGATTCGCTCTCTCAGACTTGTCCAACCACGCAATAAGCTTACTCGCCTTATCACCCACATCATAGAGTCTACCCTGCTGGTCTCGGTTCATGACTTTGGCCGCGTGTGTCACCGGGCTCTATAGTCTGCCTGCTTCAAGGCTAGGGAGTGCAAAGTCGCAGGAGTATCATTTCCACTCAGTTCACTTTCAAGTACAGTGATTGTATCCTCAAGACGCAATAATTCTGCATGCTTGGCTTTCTTAGTAGCAGCAATCAATGACAATGAATAACCCCGAATAACAGTTTTGAAAGCCTCCCATAGAGAAACAGGAGAGGAGACAGACCCCACATTTTCAGTAAAATAGCAATCGATGGCTTTGACCAGCTCAGAGCACGTCTTGGTGTTTCGCAAGTATCAAGGATTAATAGGAGCAATTCTGCCCTCGCTACCTACCCCAACCGCAACCCTTAGCCACAGAGGGGAATGATCAGAAATGCCCCTGGGGAGGTGACGGATCTCCCGCACGGAGGGAGAGTGGGCCGATGGCAGTAGGAAATAATCGATTCTAGAAAGACTGACATAAGCTCCAGAATGAAACGTATATTGCAATTGCAAGGGGTGTAGCAGCCTCCAAACATCCACCAATCCAAAAGTTTCCAGCAGTTCAGAAAGCCACATCTGGGAATTCGGTAAGACTCTGGGGGGTATCGATCAGAGTTACCAGAGACCACTGAATTAAAATCCCCTCCAAGAATAAGGAGACCATCAGGAAGACCCAACAAAAGCCGACCGAGGTCAGCATAAGTAGTGGCCTGAAGACACGGGGGACGTACACATAACTATTGAGAGCATTTTACCCTCCCATCTCCCTGAAACAGCAGCATATGGACCCCTATTGTCCCGTGTTATCTCATCTATTTCAAGGGGCAGAGAGGATCTAATCAGTATGCCCACCCCTCTGGAACCGTAGGTGAATCCAGCATGAGCAACCAGTCTATAACCACATCTATCCAAAGCCCGGCAAGCGTTCCCTACCAGATGGGTCTCTTGTAACAAAGCAATGTCAGGGGACTGGCGTCGAAGGAACTGAGAAACAACGCCACGTTTTATTTTATCCCCCATACCATTAACGTTCCAGGACAGCAACTTCAACTCACCACCCCCCATCCCTGTAAAGGACCGCAACCCTCATCCCTCGGAACCCAACTACAGAAGGATAAGAGCAAAGCATACAGTGCTATTATTATTATTATTATTATGTGTGTTCTTATATAGCGCTCAACTTACCCTTGGGCATCTTGGCGCTTGCATTGGGAACCCGTCCTGGCTTTTCCCTGTGAGATAACCCATACTGGGCATCCCCAAGGTGAAAGCCAGGCATCCCGCCGCGGGGGGCCGTA